>NW_001889876.1:183778-209550 GCF_000143565.1 Laccaria bicolor S238N-H82
TGTCCAGCTCGACAAACGGATTCGAGAGCCACGAAATGTGTCCGACCTGTATGGATATGGGGATGAAGTGTCGTCGCACGTAGTAACAGATCCAAAAATGTAACATACTACTTATTTGGGTATGTTTTTGACATAGGAACTCGGAAGTTTCCTTTTTTGGGGGGTAGGAGGTGGGGGGGGGGTAGGCTGAGGGCGCCTTAATTCGTAATGTGACTGTATATCCAAAATCCATGTTCCGCCACCCCCTTGCTGTTATGTCCATCCTACTGTTGCAGAGAAACAGTTGTTTTTAAAGCTTATGTGTGAGTATCTAGCATTAATCAGGAGATCCTGACTGCAAAAAAAAGCTGTAATTGTACAGAATTGTAATCATGCAAAGGGAAATGAAAATGATATCTTCTACAAAATATATTCTGTAGTATGGCCTGTGAACATCAAAATGGAGGTGCTTCACATACAGCCCATCAAGCAAAGGATCAATTGCTCCCACCCAAATTTTTTAAAGTAATCCAGGGCTTTATCATTTGGATGTGGATAGTCATTTTCCTGAACCATCACAGGAGAGGATTAATTCAGCCCACACAATATCACTGCTAGCCCATTACAAAATACAGTTTAATTAGCTAATAAAAGGCCTGCACAAGATGTCCTAGAAATTTCAGCTCCCTAATTACCTTGAAAGAGAATCAGAGCAGGAAATGATGCTCTAGGCCAGAATTTGAGGGCAGTAGGGCAGATAAAATTTACTGGAAAATCCCCAACAGAGTAGACTGTGATGGGGGGGATAGCAGGTATCCAAAGGCCCTGTCAGAATAAGGTTGGTAGGCCAGTTGTAGGTGGAGATGGAAAGATGGGTCAGTAGTTTATAGCTCATGATTGTAAGATAAGATAAGATAAGAAATATTCCTCTTTTTTTCGCTTTTTCCCTCTTTTTATTTTATTTTATTTTATTTTCTTCTGTAGCAACTACAAACACCAGTACCCTGCCTCCCCCACCACCAACCATCCTCTTTCCCACCCCCACGACAGCCACGATAAACCGACAACGGCACGCCGACCCACGACGACGACGACGACGACGACGACTCCACAACGGCAACGACCACCCAGCAACGAACGGCAACGACCACCGTCGGTGACGTGGCAGCCAAACGGACAACGACAACACCACCATCCACGAAAACGGACGACGACGACGACACCACCATCCACGAGCACCCACCACCATCCACGAGCGCCCACCACGACAACCACGCAAACGCCGCAACGCCATGTCACAGGACGACGACAACGCGACAAACCCACCACCATCCACGAGCGCCCACGACGACGACGCCACATCACAAGCCGACGACAACGCGACGACGACAACACGACGACGACAACGCGACGACGACAACGTGTCGACAACCACGCGATGACGAAAACACGATGACAACCCCACGACGACGACAACACGATGACAACAGCACGACGATGACCACGCGACGACCCAGGATGACGACGACGATGGACGACGAGGCCCAGGAGTACCCCCTTCCCCTTCATTAGTCCCCACCACTCTCTCCCCCTCCATCCCCTCCCCAGAGCCTGCCCCACACATTGCCTGTCCCTCCTCCCTTCCTTCCTTTCCTCTGCTGATCACACCCCCACACCACTCTCTGTCCCTCCCCTCCTCCCCCCTTCCTTCCTTCCTCCCCCCTTCCTTCCTTCCTCCCCCCTTCCTCCCCCCTTCCTTCCTTCCTCCCCCCTTCCTTCCTTCCTCCCTTCCTCCTTCCCCCTTCCTTCCTCCCTCCCTTCCTTCCTCTTTCCCTTCTTCCCTTCCTCCCTCCCTTCCTGCCCCTTAATTTAACTTAGAAAATAGTAAATTAGATGTAGATTTGAGTTTAAATATATAAATTTTAATATATAAATGTTATAAGAAAGTGTTTATACCCTTTAAGTCAGTGTGAAGAAGTGCATATTAGTGTAAATGTATATAGCAAAAAGGAAAGGTGTTGTATTATTGTATTCTGGTCCCATTCCTGTAGATTTCTGCAGATTCCAGTGCCATTCCTGTGGATTCCAATGCCATTCCTGTGGATTCTGGTGCCATTCCTGTGGATTCCTGCGGATTCCGGTGCCATTCCTGCGGATTCCTCTGGATTCCAGTGCCATTCCTCCGGATTCCTGCGGATTCCTGTGGATTCCTGCAGGAATGGGTGGGGCACTGTAAAGTACTGTTATATTCCATGATCACAATAAAATAGCTATTACAGTCCATCCAATGGGTCATTGGGAGGGTGGTCACATGACCAATTTCTAAAAATGGTTAAAAAAAAACAAAAGTTGTAGCTCTTTACCATAGCTTCCTGAATCAGTTGGAATTATGTCCTAAAGTGCTTCCATTGTGGAGATATGAGGTAAAAGGTTTTCAAAAGTGCTGCGTTTTTTTTTGTTTTTTGCATTTTTCTACATGAAAAGAGCACTAAACAACATGATTTCAATAGATTTAGAAAGCTAAGAGAAGGGACTACAACTATTGTATCGTGGGAAATTTCTCCCAAAAAGGAAGGTACATGCCCTAAAAGGGTAATTGACACTGACAGACTACAAAAGATTGCTGATATACTACAAAAGTAAGTTATAGCCTACAAAGTTTACTAATAGACTACAAAAATTAGTAGTGTCTGCTTTTTCAGACTACAATGGTTTGTAGTGTCCACTTTTTTCATTACAAAAGTTAATAGTGTCCGCTTTTTCAGACTACAATGGTTTGTAGTGTCCGCTTTTTGAGACTACAAAAGTTAGTAGTGTCTGCTTTTTCAGACTACAATGGTTTGTAGTGTCCACTTTTTTCATTACAAAAGTTAATAGTGTCCGCTTTTTCAGACTACAATGGTTTGTAGTGTCCGCTTTTTGAGACTACAAAAGTTAGTAGTGTCTGCTTTTTCAGACTACAATGGTTTGTAGTGTCCACTTTTTTCATTACAAAAGTTAATAGTGTCCGCTTTTTCAGACTACAATGGTTTGTAGTGTCCGCTTTTTGAGACTACAAAAGTTAGTAGTGTCTGCTTTTTCAGACTACAATGGTTTGTAGTGTCCGCTTTTTTCATTACAAAAGTTAATAGTGTCCGCTTTTTGAGACTACAAAAGTTAGTAGTGTCTGCTTTTTCAGACTACAATGGTTTGTAGTGTCTGCTTTTTTCATTACAAAAGTTAACAGTGTCCGCATTTTCAGACTACAATGGTTTGTAGTGTCCGCTTTTTTCAGTACAAAAGTTAATAGTGTCTAACTACAATGGTTTGTAGTGTCTGCTCTTTTCATTACAAAAGTTAATAGTGTCCGCTTTTTGAGACTACAAAAGTTAGGTCATTGGGAATATGGTTGAAGGATTGGGATGAGTTGACATTCTTCCACTTATGAATAGTTGCTTTTGATGTCAGGTCCATGGCTGTTTTCCATACTTGCAATCTGTCCTGTCTTTTCACATGAGAAGTCACTATCCTATCTAATCAAAGGGTGTGCTTCACATGAATCCTGGATAGACATTGGAAAACAGACAGGACGAAACCACCTATTTAATTCACTTTTGGTACCTTTAAATCAATCTACTCAAGGCTGACCCCAGTGGTGAAGGCTTGGACAATGACAACTGGTCTTGCTATTGAAAGACATGACAAGTTGCATTGGTAGGACAGAGAATTTATCCCTCCAAAAAAATCATGTGAAGATTGACTGTGGTCAGACATAGGACACAGATACTGATCTGAGTGGAAGGTTGACCAACATCAAACATGGGATAGTGGCTTCCCATGTGAAAAGACAGGACAGATTGCAAGTATGGAAAACAGCCATGGACCTGACATCAAAAGCAACTATTCATAAGTGGAAGAATGTCAACTCATCCCAATCCTTCAACCATATTCCCAATGACCTAACTTTTGTAGTCTCAAAAAGCGGACACTATTACCTTTTGTAATGAAAAGAGCAGACACTACAAACCATTGTAGTCAGACACTATTAACTTTTGTACTGAAAAAAGCGGACACTACAAACCATTGTAGTCAGACACTACTAACTTTTGTAGTCTCAAAAAGCGGACACTATTAACTTTTGTAATGAAAAAAGCGGACACTACAAACCATTGTAGTCTGAAAATGCGGACACTATTAACTTTTGTAATGAAAAAAGCAGACACTACAAACCATTGTAGTCTGAAAAAGCAGACACTACTAACTTTTGTAGTCTCAAAAAGCGGACACTATTAACTTTTGTAATGAAAAAAGCGGACACTACAAACCATTGTAGTCTGAAAAAGCAGACACTACTAACTTTTGTAGTCTCAAAAAGCGGACACTACAAACCATTGTAGTCTGAAAAAGCGGACACTATTAACTTTTGTAATGAAAAAAGTGGACACTACAAACCATTGTAGTCTGAAAAAGCAGACACTACTAATTTTTGTAGTCTATTAGTAAACTTTGTAGGCTATAACTTACTTTTGTAGTATATCAGCAATCTTTTGTAGTCTGTCAGTGTCAATTACCCTTTTAGGGCATGTACCTTCCTTTTTGGGAGAAATTTCCCACGATACAATAGTTGTAGTCCCTTCTCTTAGCTTTCTAAATCTATTGAAATCATGTTGTTTAGTGCTCTTTTCATGTAGAAAAATGCAAAAAACAAAAAAAAACGCAGCACTTTTGAAAACCTTTTACCTCATATCTCCACAATGGAAGCACTTTAGGACATAATTCCAACTGATTCAGGAAGCTATGGTAAAGAGCTACAACTTTTGTTTTTTTTTAACCATTTTTAGAAATTGGTCATGTGACCACCCTCCCAATGACCCATTGGATGGACTGTAATAGCTATTTTATTGTGATCATGGAATATAATGAAAAATCGTAATGATAGCCCTGGAGGTAGATATGAAATTGGAATGAAATATTGAGATACTCAATGAAAAATCCCAATGAAAGCTGTGGAATATGCAATGAAATTGCACATCATTAATTATGAAAAGTACAATGAAAGCATGCAATATTCCTAATGAAATATTCAATGAAAGCGCACAGCATAAATATGAAAGAGGCAATGAATACACCTGACCTAGGGAATGAGATATTTATTGAAATTGCACAACATTAATTATGAAAAGTACAATGAAAGCATCTAGTATTCCTAATGAAATATTCAATGAAAGCGCACACCAAAAATTATGAAAGAGGCAATGAATACACCTAACCCAGTGAATGAGATATTTATTGAAATTGCACAACATTAGTTATGAAAAGTACAATGAAAGTGCACAGCATTAAATATGAAAGAGGCAATGAATACACCTGACCTAGAGAATGAAATATTTATTGAAATTGCACAACATTAGTTATGAAAAGTACAATGAAAGCATGCAATATTCCTAATGAAATATTCAATGAAAGCACACAGCATTAAATATGAAAGAGGCAATGAATACACCTAACATAGTCAATGAAATATTTATTGAAATCACACAGGATTGATTATGAAAAAAGCAATGAAAGCGCCCAAAATTCCTAATGAAATATTCAATGAAAGTGCACACCATTAATTATGAAAAAGGCAATCAATACACCTAACCCAGTGAATGAAATACCCATTGAAAGCACACAGGTTTAATTATGAAAAGTACAATGAAAGAACTGAACAGCTTCAATGAAAAATTCATAGAAAGTGCATGATAATAATTATGAGAGCTTTTATGAAAGCTCCTAAGAAATGTTATGAAAGGGTCCTGTGGTCTTTGCCTACATTTTATGAAAAGAACATAGCCTTTATGAAAAAGAAAGACACAGGACACACCTATGAAAGCCCTTTCATAAAACTTGTGGACTTATACACACAGCTCTACAGGCAAGTGCCTTAGTTTTATGATAAAGGTGGTAGCCACTTGTGCCTGTTCGGAGGACCACGTAGATTTACGGGGTTCGAGCGGCAACGACAAGGTGAAACTGGTGAGCTTCTATGGCAAAGGTTACCACTATGGTGTGAAGACCTCCGTTGAAGGTCTAATCTGAGTCTTAGGAGTCAACCTTACTACGCGAGTAGCTACTGATGCTCTGGTAAGCCACGAGCGTAGACGTACTCTTCTTCCTCGGAATGCCGCAAGAAGATGTAGTAAGATCTTCTGCCGAAGACGAAAGGAAATATAGAATCAGCTACAGGAGAGTCACGAGCTCTCCTCTGTAAGTCACTATGCTACTCACCTTATTACAATATCCCTGTTATGCATGTGATCGAGTCGTGAGGACGATACTCGAGAACTACAAGCGGTAACAAGAATGATGGATAAAAAGATGAAAAAGTACAAACGTGACTAAAGGTATCATAAGCAATCGTGACTCTGTGACTAGTGACCGTAAGCGTTGAATCGAGAATATTCGTACTAAGGAGGTGAAGAGGTCATCCTGTAATCGTACCCGTTACACTGGGTGTTGCCATCATATACCGTAGTTAGTGCCCTTGTATCTTTTTTCCCTATCGGCTTGTATCGGTCATGCGTGCCCTGAGGAGCATTGAGCTGATTGAGAGCCCATCGAGCTTGGTTGTATGCCTGGAGAGCACTTTTCATATCGCGATCTGATCCTTGTACAGCATTGTAAGCCCGAGTTACATGTTTTTTCGATTTCTCTGATCGAACTCTCCTGCGGTAAAGGAATGACTTGTAACTGATGGCTTCCCGTAAACGTTTGAGAGCGTTATTTGCCTGAGCCACTCTCAATTCTATCTCTACGCACTGGGCTTCTCCCAGTGATGTAGGCAGAAGGGCCGATTGGAATGAGGATGGTAAGAGGATTTGTTGATGTTCGGCCGATCCATGCCCCCGATCAGGCAAACTGGGTATGGGTACCGGCATCTCCTCTCCATCACAATCGCTCCAGTCATCGTCATCCATGATCTCCTCTGAGAGTGGTGGATCATGAATAGTTGCTTCGTTAATTTCCAAGTTGGGAAAATGGCCTTGACCGGCCTCGGAGAACTCTTCAAGTCGCTTGGAAAGCTTCTCTCGATGTTTCATCATCTCCAGCTTCTGATCGGCACCTGGATGACTGCCTTGAGCCTTCACAAAGGCGGCCAATTCGGCTCTGGATTGTTCAATGTTTAAATCTAGCAATATTTGACTTCACTCACTGGGCTTCCTGAATTTTGATACCGCTGTTTACCCATCTGGTTAACCCCGACTTGACCTTGCCTTCCTGTTCTTTAGTCATAAGTTTTAGCCGAATGCCCTTTTCGGTCTCGGCTGATTCAATGATTTACAGCTGGCCTTTGTGAGGGAAAACTTGGTTCTTACCTTCCTTGACCTTGACGTAATAGATGTCCATGGAGGAAAGGTCCTTTGCCCAGTTCAAATTTGCGGTTTTGATCTGTTGCTCCCATTCTTGAATCTGTTCCTTACTTGCCGAGGCACTTAATTCTTCAAGAGCCTGGAAGCTCTCAGAGAGCCCGAGTTTTGCGCACTTCCACTTCTTGCAAAGGCTACTCACTTGACTCTTATTAGCTTAACAGCAATGTAAAAGCAGTTGAACATAGATACCCATATTGATCATTTTTTTCCAGTTGTTATCTAGCATGTGAGCATCCAATACCTCTGATCTATGGGCCAAAGTCATTGTCCGGGTGGTGCGACTGACCTCGTTGAGAACAGCCCACAAAGTCTCCAATATCTCTCCATCTGTTTGACCAGCCCCGGGGATGAATGTTGGGGCAAATTGTGGAAAGCATATTTCTTGATGGCCATGGACATGGAATAAGCCGATCCCGAATACCAATAACAAGTCCGGTCTGATCCAGAGGTGTTTGGCACCACGTTTTATCCGAGCCATCAAATTCACCATATACTGGCACTTGATGTCATAGACAAAAATAACCCTTTTTTCTTCACCAGTCATGGTATTCTTCAGAGCCTGGCACAAGGCATAGTCCATGTTCATTTGCCTGTTCGGTAAATGAATTGTTCAACGAGAAGATAACTGCCATACCTTTCTCCCTTTTGAAAATCTACCACCGAGCCCGGACAAAATGTGCCGTGTCGAAGGCAAGCAATGGCCCCAATTCCTGTAGCATTGAAACCTCGGTGGAATACATTTTTATTGTTGACGGCATCGTGCTCATAACATGTCCTTGGCTGAAAGAATCAGCTATCGGCCGAGTTGCTCGAAGGATAAAACTGACATCATTATCTTCAATGGCGTCCCGAAGGTGGCTCAAGTAGGGACCTCTTCGGGTCATGAAACCATGGCCATCTTTCAGCCAAACATCGTCCTCGGGTCGTGCCTGTTTCTGGTGTGCTGCTGTGAAATTGCCATCGGCTACAAATCCTCGGGTATACTTCCAATTCTCTGGATCTTGGGGATTTTCATTCCAATCATCAGGCAGATTGACTCCGGGCTGTGGGCAGGTCGGGCAAAAAAAGACCATCTCCCCTGGTCTTGGAGCCTTACCTTTGTGTCCAAATTTAAAAGTAGCCAGTTCGGTAAGATTACGGTATTGTCTACCAACCCTGATCAACTCGTGATACTGGTTCTGTGAAATATTTCAGCTGGGATTATAGCTCCTCACTTGAACAACATACCGGAATGGAATTCGGAAATGCAAAGTTGGTGATTCTTCTCAATTTGGAGTAGTAGTGGGTGGCTGAGGTTTTGCACTCAAGATTTTCCAGCAGGTAGTCATCGAGGAGTTGAAAGGTAAATACAGTCTGGCAAGACTTGTAGGTGGATGGGTACAACCCAATGTGGAACAACTGTATGTCCTCGGCTGCTGCCCCCGAACATCCACAGAAGACGACTGGGAGGTGATGCACACCCGAAGTATGGATGATGGTCATGACCCTACCACCATTGTAAACCCTATCTGGTGGCTTTGGATCGGCCAAAGTGCTAGGAAGGTCGTCAAGATCAAACCATCCATCCTCTTTGATGTCAATATCGGCATCCAAGTTTCTGGCCGATTGCGGGCACCGTTCACCTTGGTGACCTAGGTTGATAACCAATCCTACTTTCCAGAGCCAGCTCTGTTCGTAAAAGATGCCGGTCCATTGTTCAATCCGGTGGAATGGGTCTCAGCAGTGGGATGTCCGGCAGCAGTCTGTACAATAAGCGAGGCCGGCAAAGCAATCCAGACATTGCCAAGTCGCCTCCTTCTTGCAAATGGTACAAACACAGATTGAAGGCTTCCTCTCCAAAAGCTCATGGAGGTATAGATTGTGTTTCGTCTTTTTCCAGTCCCTCATATAATCATTGGATGACTGAACAAAGTTAATTAGCTCTTAGTATATGGATATATTGGATGTGAAATTTTACGTTTCTGTGAGGTGGATTGTCGAGAGGAGGAGCATATTCAATGTATGGCAAATCTTCATTTCCAGTTTCATTGTCTCTTTCCAGGTGGCTGCAGTTCCGCTTTTTTACAGGAGAAGAGGGCAGGGAGGGAACAGTGGAGGAGGGAAAATGCCTCCTTCCATTTTTTATAACAAGCCTGTTGAAGTGGGTAATACCAGTGGTGCTGTGGGACCTTCTTCCCATGGGTGATTATTTAAATGAGGGGGAAAGGAAAAGGAAAGTGTAGCCGTTGAATAGCAACTGCAACAAGTGAATCTCATTTCCTGCTTGTTCAGCTTCTGTGGAGTTTATAAAAGAATTAGGACATAATTTGTGCTTGAGGGTTCATTAGGATATATACAACCAGTAGATTCGTTTTTGTACTAATACTAGAACCAGTAGATGCATATGCATGAATTTGATTCCGGTCAGACTACCCACTTGGCTATCAACCTGGCCGCAATGCTAGCATACTTAATGGACCTCATTAGACCGCCACCAGGGATTTTCTGATTGACATGGTATACAAGCAGTGGACCCATGTTCATACTACATCTGGCTACTAGAACCAGTAAAGCCATGCATGTGCGCACAATTGATTTCCGCATGTGCACACCATTGATTTCCGCATGTGCACACCATTGATTTCCGGTCAAACCACTAAAATAAGTCGCAATAAACAATATTTGCCTGTACATCGGAAGCACAATGTGCATCTTGCTTCTTTGAGACAATGAATGAACCATCTTCACTGTCTCCAGTCCTTTTTCTTTTTTCTTGGAAAATGTTCACTTTTCAAACAGAATGTTAAGTCTGGTCAATTTTCTTTATCTTCTGCAAAAATGGTTGCCAATTAACCTACATGTGCTAGCTAACCTAACTGTACTCTGGTTTCAAGGTAGTTTCAAGGTGTAGTTTAATATTTCCTACCTCATTATTCCTCGAGGCATACAGAAGTTGTTCCGATGATGATCGTCAGGGTCACAACCTTTTTGATGTTTCCGTTCTGTGATGGTTTCTCCCAATCATTACTGTTCCATGATACAACAACCTTAACGTTTCCGTTCCGTGATGGTCTCTGCTGATCCAAGGTTATCTGGCTGATGCTAATCTGTGATTGGCGCTCATCACAGATATTTTTAGTATTTCCAAGTAACACTGTTTGTTTAGACCTCTTTGGTCATTTACCTCTTCTCATCAAACCATCATTATACATCCCATTATGAGCACTCGTTCCGAATCCCCTAAACCATCCGACAGTCAAACCAAGCACCATGGGTCAGGGAGGTGTTGGACAAAGGAAGAAAGCGAGTTGTTGGAGAAACATCGGGATGAGTACAGAGAGGCCGGTGACTCAGCTCGTGCCAACTTATTGTCTGATGTTTTGCAAAAAATGCTGGACATACTCCCCAATGGAAAGATGTTCAACAAGGAGGAGAGAACGGCTGTTAAGAAGGTAACTAATTTTCATGGTCCTAGATATGAATGTCCTTCTGAATGATTTTTAGGATATCAAGGCTTGGTTTGGGTGGCACAGTCGCAAAAGAAGCCAAAAAATGCCGAAGTTGGGTCAGCAGTGGCATGCCCGACGTGTGTTCTGGCATGAGAATAAGGAAGCCATTGATACTGAGGCTACCAAGCTCTGTGTAGAAGCCAACCAAGCTGGCAACACCCGGCCTAAGGGGGGAGAAAGGACTCATTTTGATTTTCGGGAGCGGGTGGTCACTACAATGATGGAGAAACTTACAAAGAAAGAGGTAAAAAGGTTAGAGAGGACGGCCGAGGAGTTCAACAAGAAGGGGGTGGACCCCGAACTCAAGTCAAAGTAAGTCATTTGATTGTCAATGTTGGTTTCTCTGAATCTGTTGTAAGGTTGGCCGTGAAGAACTGCACTGCTCAGATGCATGCCTTTTCCAAGGAGATTTATGACACAATGGGTGTCCGGGTCTTTATATTTGGCTGTTACCTGAACCCCGATGGCACTTTGGACGTCTCAACCTACGACTTCAATCAAGAACTGGGCAATGGAAAGGACTACATCAATAGCCAAGGCCAGAGTTTCCAAGAAGATGGAATAACAGTAGCTTCTTGGAGAGCACATAATGAGGACCACTATGGGTCTCATGAGTTGACTTCGGTCGAGGGAGGACACCAAGGCGGCCAGGCGGCCATGACTCTGGAGATGAATAACTATGGGGAGCCCATTCTGCCCGATCCCTCAAAGCCACCAGTTAAAACTTCCCATGATGTTCGAATTTGGCAACTAAATCTTCTTCATTCTTTTGTGAACCAGCATTATAGTAAGTATGTCCAAATATCCCATTATTATTATCCCACTTTTCTATCTATTCAGATATTGCAGCTGGGCAGCAAAAGGCAATACTTTCCATTCCTCCACTGATTCCTACCGGAATCCCTAGATTCCGGCTGGAATCCTGGAATTCCGGTAGGATTCCTGGAATTCCGCAGGATTCCGGCCGGAATCGACAGGAATCCAACTGGAATCAACAGAAATTGAACACTAGGACTTCTGGTTAATTAATTTTGGACCCTGAATCTCCTTCTTTAGGTCAGACAAATAGAATTGTAGCACTAAATCTTTTACTAAACAAGGGCATAAGGCATCCAACTAGTTACTTACTACTACATGGATTTATTTATTTCAATCAGATTCAGAGACATTAGATTCTGCATGTTGTTCATCCAAACCCAAGTCTATGTGACTTCATGCCTATCATATTTATTGTAAGTCTAATGTAGTCAGCCAATTTATTATTATATCTTGTCCTATAATAACCTCACAAGTTTCTTCTTAGAACAGTTATATAGATTCAAATTCTAATATATTGAAGTGGTACACAAAGATTATTTTACTGTATTCTAAGTTAAAGGAAGGGGGGGAGGAGGGGGGCAGAAATAAATGGGGGTGGAGGAAGGAAGGGATGGGCAGGGAAGGGGGAGGGAAAAGGTAGGGGGAAGGGTGTAGGGACAGGGAAAAGGAAGGGGGAAGGGTGTAGGGACAGGGAAGGGAAGGGGGAAGGGTGATAGGGAAAAGGAAGGGAGTAGGGACAGGGAAAGAAAAGGGGGAGGGACAACACTTGTCGCCGTGTGTACGTGGTGGAGCGGGACACGCTCGTCGTCGTTGACGTGGCCGTCCATTGGCATCGTCGACGTCGTCCGTTGGCGTTGTCGTCTGTTGGCGGCGTTGTCGTCGTCGGCCGTTGGCGTTGTCGTCCGTTGGCGTTGTCGTCGTCCGTTGGCTTCGTCGTCGTCGTCTGTTGACGTGGCGGTGGTCCGTTGACGTGGCGGTGGTCGCTCGTCGTCCACTAACGTGCTCGTCGTCTGTTGACGTCGTCGTCGTCCGTTGACGTGGGCGTCCGTTGACGCGGTCGTCGCCCGTTGACGTGGTGGTGGTGTCGTCGTGGGCGTGTCGTTTGTTGGCGTGGCCCTCCGTTGACGTGGTGAGGCGTGTCGTCGTCTGTGGGCGTGGTGGTCGTGGTCGTGCGTTGACGTGGTTGTCCCTCGTCGTGTGCCTGGTGTTAGCAGGCTGGGTGGGACGAGCTTGGGATGGGGGGTGCTCACCTATGACGACGAACGACGACTTGCGTCGTACGACGAACGACGACTTGCGTCGTTCGTCGTCTGGTTACCACGTCGCTGATAGTGACGTGGCAACGTGTTGGCGCGCTCGTTTACTGAGGCTGGTGACGTGGCGTTGGGGCGTCGTTTCCGTGTCGTGGCCGTGGTGTTGTGTTGGGGTCGTGGTGAAACGACGACGGACGTCGTCGTTGTGTGCGTCGTGGTGGCCGTTGGTGACGTGGCGGTGTCGCGAGGTGGGTTGGCGTCGTGGATGATGGTGGTGGTTGAGAGAGTGGGAGTTGTTTGTTGATGGCGCCCAAATCAAGCGTCGGCAAACGCCGACACTCGATTTGGGCGTCAGGAATTCCGTTCCGTCTCATTCCGGGATCATTCCTTCCGGGTGATTCCTGGAACCATTCTGGCGGAATTTGAATTCCATCAAAATTCCGCCGGAATGGTTTGATCAATTTGGCAGGGCCCTCTGCCAAATTTGATTCCTCCGGAATTCCAGGAATTGCCCGGATTCCGCCGGATTCCGGCAGGAATCAGTGGAGGACAATAAAGACCTCGCAAAAGGGATCAGCTCCATGGACGGCTATTGGAGCAAAGTTGTCCAACTTTGTGGATGAGGAACACATACCTGAGGCTTGGAGAGCAGTAACCGCAGAGGGGGATAACCTTTACAAGTTTATCAATCCCTCCAAATTTCCAATGGAGATGGTCAGTCAAGCTCTACAATTTTGGTATGAACATCAAGAAAAAGGCAAAGTCGCCTTTCGATTTAAAGCCTTTTTGGAGGGCAAAGCGGTTCGGTAAGCACCTCCCCAGCAGAAAATCAAAGTTCTAGTTTCAAAATGACAAGTTCATAGTGTTGGGAAGGGAAAGAAGCTCGGCAAAAGCAAGGGTCAAAGGAAAGGCCGGGCAGCAACTGAGTCATTGTCAGATGAGGAAGCTACAGTTGGGCAGGGAAGGAAGAAGGGAAGGACCGAGTCCGGGTCAGATGAGGAAGCTTGGCCGACTCGAAAGAAAATAGCATCCAAGAGTGGTTGGGAGGACTCTCATACCGAGTCCGGGTCAGACGGGGAACCTCAGTCTACAAGAACGAAAGGGAAGAAACCTCAAGATCAATGGGACTCTGATGAGGAAGCTTGGCCAAGCATGGCAAAAGGAAGGCCAAATCCCAAGGTGGATGTGGAGAAGCAGGGAGTTCGGCCGACGAAGAAGAAGGCAGCCGACTTGAGAGGAACCAAGCCTGGGTCAGTCAAGGAAGCTCAGCCGAAACACGAAGTTCAGCCGACCAAGAAAGCAGTCAAAAACTTGACCACAAGAAAAGGGGAAGATGAAGATCAATGGCACTCTGATGTGGAAGAGGAGGAAGCTCGGCCCAACAGGACGAAAGCAGTGAAGTTCCTAGGGTCAGAAAAAGCAGCTCAGAAAGATCAATGGGACTCTGACTCAGATGTCGAGAAGCAGGAAGTTCGGCCAATCAAGAAGAAAGCAGCCACAGTCAAGGGGACAGGAACCAAGCCTGGGTCAGATGAAGAAGCTTGGCCAACGACGAAGGCAGCCAACTTTGAAGGAACCAAGCCCGAGTCAGTTGAGGAAGTTCGGCCAAAACCCAAAGAACAATGGGACTCAGACTCGGATCTTGAGAAACAGGAAGTTCAGCCAACAAAGAAGAAAGCAGCCACCAAGAACGACTTCAATGTAAAGGGGACAGTAGCTGAGCCTGGGTTAGACGATGAAGCTCGGCCAACAAAGAAGACTATTGATAACCTGAAACCTAAAGGTGAAAGCTTTTGGGAAATGGACTTTGCAGAGCCGTTGGGTGGACATGGGGTGAAAAGAAAATACAGTGATAATGAAGAGGATGCCCTCCCCAACAAGACTTCTCGGTTGGAGGCCGGTTACAAACTTGGCCCCAAAAACGGCCGACCTGGCACAATCAAGAAGGCTGCTGGCTCCCCTGTCGTACAAGACATTTCCATTGACAAACCATGTACCGAGGTCGATCCACATGCTGGTCGCAGCCCATCAACTAACATTGATTTAGTCAAGTTGGCCATGGCTGTCCCTGTCAAGGCAAAACCTAAACCTCGGCCCATCAAAGGCAAGGTTTCCACCGAGCTCGGTATTGTGACCCAAGATCGGTCAAAGAGAATTGCTGAAGAGAGTGTTCGAACCACCCAATCCAAGAAACATTAGTTTATATCTTTTTAGAATAATGTCAATTTGTTTTGTGTTGGAGTTTCACCCGAGTTTGTAATTGCAAAAGGTACATAAAACTACTTATTCACCCTGGTCCCGGGCCTTCCCCTTGTTCGTTACAAACGGTTTTAGTGAAAGTAAGGTGGCATCCAATGCTGCTAAAATATCTCGATCAGTTTCAATCTGTTCAACCAACCTTTCTTTATCCCTCCTTATTTGAGTTAGAATATACCGATAATGGCTGGTCATTGTAATGTTTTCAGGCAGGGATCTGACCGCCTCCTGGTGAATACGGCCTGAAAGAGAGTCCATGGCATCATCATGGGTAAGTTCTTGAGAGTCATGCTGATCCAATTTGGCCTGCATGTCCTGGAGTACGGGATCAGGTGAAGGATCTGGGTCAGTGACCCTTTCCCAGACTTTGGTGAATCCCTCTATCATGTCGCCAAAGGTCTTATCAACACCGGAATTTTCCCACCGGGCACGGAGATCGTAGTTTTGATACATCCCCCTTGCACGTCGGGAGTTGGAATCCAACTCCACCAATTTGGTTGAACGTGGTGGGCGGGGTCCTAACCGACGATGTGTATGGATGAAGATCAGGTATGGAGCATATGCCATGGCCTGACCAAAGGCAGTTGGTACGATGGCCCTCGTGCTTTCAATTGGACCCAGTCTTTCCTCGGGCTTGTTTGGGGGCTGTAAACTTGGGTTGGCACGATGGCGATTGTGCTTTGAACGTGACCCAGGGTTTCCTCTGGCTGGCTTCTGGCTGCTTGATGCAGGGGTAGATGGTTGAAATGAGAAGACCAACTTGTCCACATCTGTTATGATGGGTGAGCTAAATGCTTTTCGAATGTGAAGAGGAAATGTACAAACCCGAGATCACGACATCAGGCTTGTGGAATTCAAAGGAAAAATGAGAGCCCGAGGCCAGGGAGGACATTCCAGGTTTCTGAAAATCAAAGATAGACTGTGGCGAAACAGTGGCCTTTGTAAAATCAAACATCGCCTGGTCCAAACCAACATCTTTGGCCAGGGAAGACACTTTGGGTTTATCAAAATTGAAGATGGCCCGATCGAAAGTAACTTCATTGATGGGGGAGGAGAGTTTGGGTTGGTCAAAAGTGGGCATTATGCCTGAGCTCGGGGAGGAGATTCCAGGTTTCTGAAAGTCAAAGATGGACTGGGGGGAGGGGGAAGACACCGTGGGCTTTGTAAAATCAAATAGGGACCGATCGAAATTAATGTCTCTGGCCTTTGCAGAAACAGCAGACGTTTGAAAATTGAAAATAGATTTGTCGAATGTTGGGGCCGGGTGAGAAACAGTCAAATCAATGGACATCGATTGACTCTCTTCACGTTCTAATGAAGACCACATTAATATCAATCTGTAAAGCTCGGCCCATCGACTTACGTTGCATAATGCTATCCACGTCGACTTCCATTGCTTGTTCAGTGGACTGCATTCCATCATTGCTCGGTAGGTCTGTTCGCCCGATAATGATTGAAGGTTGGTCAGGTTATAAGACTTGCTTACTTGGGAGAACGTTTTGATGTTGGGCCATTTCTAAGGTAAGGTTGTAACGGTGTCGGTAGTAAAAGCCCAAACTGAATTATTTACCTTCCTGCACCTTCCTATGCTCCAAGTCTTTCATTACAACTTCTGCGTCAAAAGAATTAGTGACAATGGTTGCCTGGAAGATTAGACATTCTCCTACCTGGGTTTGTCAAAGACATATCAGCCATGGAGTAGATGGCTTTTCCAGGGATTGCAGTTGCTAATGAACGTTGTTTAAGAGAAAGGCCCATTGTTTTGTTCGGCCTTGCAAAGGCCCTTGAAAATTCAACCATGGGAATGAAAGCCACCGATGATCAGCCGTGGAACATTCTGAGGATCTCTACTCTTCTGACGCCACCACGTGACTCCGTTGACAACTTTTCGACATCAACTTTCATCATTGTCTTGTTCTAACCCTTCGTGCTGTTCCAACTCCAATGTCCTCCACCCTTACCATAGAAGCTAAAGCCCACAATCTCAACCCCAGGTGTTTGGACAATGTTCGGTTTCAAACAGAATCACTTTTGAGGTTCTTCAATCGAAATCAAGCGACTCTTATGAATTCCAATGACGCGAACCGACCGACCTTGGAAGCACATGCCTGGGAGAAAGCTGTAAGTAATTACCTTATATTTTGTTGAATGACACTCAGTTTCACCAAGGTTACGTTGGTGAAGATTTTGTCAGGCAAGCAGCTGTGGTGTGAGGAATCCCAGTGGCTCCATCCCACAAGGATCTGGGTATACACCAACATGTTGCGAGTCATGGGGGGGCCCTCGGTCGATTGGAACAGACTCTATGCAGTCCCACCCACCACCACCCCTATGTTCTTCATGGAAGGTTACGACGGCCCCTCTCCCCCCATTCCTCCCATTACGTCAACCATTTCTACATCGGCAAATTCGTCGCTCCCAGCCCAATCTTCACTGCCCCCAATATCGGCAGACACACAAGCGTCATCTGTCCCGATACCGAATTCGTCGCTCCCAGCCCTGCCCCCAATATCGGCAGACACATCTGTCCCGATACCGAACGCTCCCCAACGCCAATCAACTCCAGAAGCCGGCCCAGCACCAGAAAAGAAGCCAGCCGAGCCCAAACCTCAACAAAGTCGAGCAAAACCCGAGGCCGGCACGAGCAGTGGGAGAAAGAGGAGAGGGGACTCCTTGGATGTCCGGCCGAGGAAGACCCGCATCGTCAGCGCACAACACATTGAGGAAAGCAGCGATGAGGAGACGCCCATGCTGAAGCCCAATTCACGAAATTCGGGCAACACTGCCAAGCCGAGGTTGAAACAACAGCCGGTTGTTGAGATAACAGTAAAGCCCAGGTCCAAAGCGACACCTCGGGTTAGCCCAGACACAGCTACAAAGGCGGCACTAAAGGCCCAGGCATCAGCAGAGAAGCTTGAAAAGCAGAATGCGGCCATTAAAATGGGAGAATACAAGCTTGCCATTGAGCCCTGCATAGCCTGCAGTAAACGAAAGGACAAACAGACCGTCCCATGCGCAGAGAGCACCAGCGGTGTGCTCGCCGCCTGTTTCACTTGCAACACGGGCAAGACAAAATGCAGCAAGGCAGGGGGGAATTCGAAGAAGAAGACTGAGGGAGAGGAGGCAGAGGAAGTGAAGATTGTGGTCAAGAAAACAAAGAAGCGCAAGGCAAAGAAGGATGAAGAAGCCGAGGACGGGGGAGAGAAGGGAAAGAAGAAAGCCAAGAAATCGAAGGCTAAGAAGTTGGAACCAATGGCGGAGGGAGCCGAGGACGGGGGAGAGGAGGAAAGTGTGGTCGTCGTTCGAAGACCCAAGACGAAGGCAATGAAGCAGGATGTAGAAATGGCCGAGGTTTCTGAGGGAGAGTCGTTTGATTTTGAGTCTATAAAGGAGGAGGATTCAGAGATGGTGGACATGACCTTGGGTGTGGACGCCGAGGTCAGTACTTCTTCCTGACCTGACAAAGGCAAGGCGCGGGCAACTCCAGCCATCGTCATTGAACGACCAACACCAACACCCCCAGTTCAACCGAAGTTGAGTCTGGCCATGGATGAAATGCCCACTGTGCCCGATGTCGGCCAATCATCAGGTAAGAGTTTATCAAATCAGTTTTTCCTTACTAACCAGCCTAGCTTCCCTCATGCCCAACCTTGGGCAATCATCAGCAACAGGGATCATGCCCGACCTCGGGCAATCATCAGGTAAGATTCAATCAAATCAGTTTTTCTTTTCTAACTAAGCTAGATTTTGCTGCAATGCCCATCATACCCGACCTCGGGCAATCATTAGGTAATGCTGCAATGCCCATTGTGCCTGACCTCGGCCAATTGTCAGGTAAGACACTATCAAATTCTTTTTTCCTTACTAACCTGCTCTGATGCCTGGCCCGATCCCAGCTCCTGCCAATGACATGGTGGGGATCTTAGTCAATAGCACTCCGGCCTTGGTCGACATCTTCCCTTCCCAGCCTGAGCAGTCGGTTTCGAACTCACGCCGCGTCAGTCCCCCTCATGTTCAAGAACTTCATCGTAAGTTCTTTTATGTTCTCATTGGACTTCTTTGCTTAAAAACTTAGTTGATACAGCAATGTACATCAAGAAGGTGGATTTCAGGTCCCACACTCCGCCACCGGCATTCGACATGCATGCGATCCAGCATGAGATCAGGAGACTCGGTCAAGATCAGACCAACATTCAAAACACTCTCCGCGAACAACAGGCTCAGCTGACCATCGCGTCAGAGCATACTGGCATCGACCCGAGTGCTCTTCTCCCCCCATTCGTGAACTCCACGTCACTCAGCCAACGTCTGGCCTCCCTGGAGGAAATGACCCAGAGACTTCAAGAGGTTGAATCCGCTGGCGATCGTCTTGCTGAACAAGTCAAAACTCTGGAAACATTGTTGTGGTTCGAGGAGGAAAGAAGAAGCAATGCGTACACCACGAGGATCTACTGATTTGAAGACTTTCACCAAGCACGGTGGAAGGATGCCGAAGCCAGGCTCCAAGACCATCAAATGGACTTGTGCACGATAAGGGTTCAGCACGAAGCTTTTGAGGGGGAGGTCAGGAATATGATGAAGGTCACGCCGGCTGCATTGCAAGAACAAGTTGCGAAGTCTATGGCCGAACTTACAAACCGAGTCCACCAGGCTGAGCAAGCACAGGAGACTCTGACTACGTCCTATAGCGCACTTACCGAGGGTCAGATAAAACTTGGTAACCGACAAACGATTGTGGAACAAATTGTCCTCAATCATTTCGGCCACAAAATCATGACCAACGCCCAGATCAATGCGACCAAGGGGACAGCCGATATCGGCATCAACACGATGAAGGGTACTGTGGATATTGGCATCAACACCGATAAATCAGCAGAGGAATTGGTCCAAGCATCGAGCCCGGCCCCAATCCAGTCAGCAGCTCCTCCGACGCCGGCGCAAGCTTCGAGCCCGGCTCCAATTCAATTGGCAGCTGTGCAAGCTTCGAGCCCGCCTCCAATTCAACCCACAGCTCCTTCAAATCTGGTTCAAGCTGAGAGCCCGGCCCCAATCTATTTGGCTCCAAAGCCAGTTCGTGCAACATGCCGCGGCAGATCACCCTCTCCCTTCACAGTTGGCACCAGGAGGTCTCCTCAGCTGATAGCTTCATCTGGTATGTCCCCTGCTTGATAGTAATGATTCAACATCTAAATCCCAGTAGATGATCATCCTTCGACTCCCACTAATGAAGACCCGCAATAATCACATACTCCATATTTTGTAATGCCTCTTCTTATCTTGTAACTTCTTGTCAATATAAAGGTTTTTTGTGTCATGTTCTTTGTAAAAGAGAAAAAGAAGTACTGCAATCTTGAAGAAATAAAACTAATCTGAGGGGTAAGCGTTAGAGGGTGACATTCAAGAAACTCTGGCAAAGTGCTTTACCTTGGCTGGGTCAACTGCTTAGGTCGAAGCCACAATGTGCTTCATGGTAGTATGTTCGAAAGGCCGGATTGTGTTCAAAAATTATCAATTTAGAAACGAAGATATCACCTTTGGGACTTGAACCCCAGTCCTGACTATCGGCTGCTGTAAAATCTACTGACCGATGTTGTCTTGGACAAGTGAATTTGCCTATAAAGATAACATGGTAGAAATATAAACTGAGCAGGAACAACTGGGTCTGGCTCAAGCAACCGTGCTCGGCTGCCTAAAATAAAAGCGAAGGGGAAAACAGATACCGATCCATCTTGAAAAGGGGTAAAAGGTTGGCTGATCCAGAGTTCATGAATTGTCCAGTTTCGTTGGCCGACTGGGTAGCACTAGTAGCTACCACTTTTATGATAAAATACAGGCAAGTGCCTGCACACCGACATCCACACTGCCTAATGAATTTATGAAATGAGAAGAGTAGGCAAAACTTATGAAATGTACTTCATTTCTTTACCAGTGCTTCTCATGACTATTTCATAACTGTCCTGAGACATATTTCAATACTACTTCATTGCAATTTCATTACTGCCTGTCCTTCCATTTCATTGTCTACCCAGCATTGTTTCATTGCTATTTCATTCTTGCCTGACTTTTAATTTCATTGCCTACCCAGCCTAATTTCATTGCCTTTTCATATCCTGGCCTGGGCTACTTCATATTCATTTCATATCCCTGCCTGGGCAGTCTCATATCCCTGCCTGGGCAATTTCATATCCCTGCCTGGGCAATTTCATATCCCTGCCTGGGCAATCTCATATTCATTTCATTTCTTGCCTGAGGCAATTTCATATCCCTGCCTGGGCAATCTCATATCCCTGCCTGGGCAATTTCACATCCTTGCCTGGGCAATCTCATATTCATTTCATTTCTTGCCTGAGGCAATTTCATATCCCTGCCTGGGCAATTTCATATCTATTTCATTCCCTGCCTTGGGCTATTTCATATCAATCTCATATCCCTGCCTGGGCTATTTCATACCTACCCTACTGCATTTATCATTGCCCCCTCAGAATGTCAGGCACTGCCTTCAGGGTCCATTTCAGGGTCCATCCCAAAGAGGAAACATCACCTGGTTTGACCAAAAGTGAAGAAAACCAAGAGGAGAATGTTTTTACCTATCAGGGTCCATATAATGGGATGTTGGGATGATGGTCACATGACCAATTACCAAAAATGGTCAAAAATGAAAGTTGTAGCCCTACACTATAGCTACCCAAATCTGTTTGAATTATGTTCTAAAGTGCTCCCATTGTGAAGATATGAGGTAAAAAAAATTCAAAAGTGTTGCTTTTTTTTGTTTTTTTTTTTTGTTTTTTGCATTTTTATCCATGAAAACAAAACCAAACAACCTGATTTCAGTATATTTGGAAAGCTAAAAGAAAGGGCTACAATTATTGTATCATGGGAAAATGACCAAAAAAGGAAGGTGCATGCCCTAGAAAAGAAATTGACACTGACAAACTATAATAGTCAGATATAGACTACCATAGACTACCAAAAAGTCGGACATAGACTACAAAGTTTACTGATAGCCAGACTTAGACTACAAGGTTTACTGATAGACTACAAAAGTCAGACTTAGACCACAAAGTTTACTGATACACTACAAAAGTTGGACATAGACTACAAAGTTTACTGATACACCACAAATAACTACAACAGTCTGACATAGACTACAATGTTTACTGATACACAAAAGACTACAAAAGTCGGACTTAGACTACAAATTTTACTGATAGACTACAAAAGACCACAAAAGTCAAAAACTTGTACTTAGACTACAAAGTTAGTAGTGTCCGCTTGTTGAGACTACAAAAGCTTGTAGTGTGCACTTTTTCATTAGAAAGGTTTGTAGTATCCACTTTTTGAGACTACAAAAGTTTGTAGTGTGCGCTTATTCATTAGAAAAGTTTGTAGTATCCACTTTTTGGGACTACAAAAGTTTGTAGTTGACATGTAGTTTATGGTGTTCTTGGCTCTGTCCAGATTATGGGGGTGAGGTTGAAGGGTTGACATGATCTTACTTACATATTACCAATGCTGCTGCATTAGTTTTTGACATCATGCACAAGTTGTCTTTCACATTAGGAAAGGCTATCCTATGCCTTCATAATGGCACCTACTGTCCTATCTCAAAATATAATTATTATAAGTTCATGTGGGGATATGGCTGAAGGAATACCATGACTTTACATATTGCTATTGCCACATCACCACTTTTTGACATCATGGCCAAGTTGGCTTTCACTTCAGGACAGGCTATTCTCTGCTTTCACATTGATAGTTACTGGTCTGTCTGCTTTCACATTGATAGCTACTGGCCTGTCCCAAACTTTGATATCAGCTCTTTGAGAGCTATAGAATGATGGGCTGATTCATCCTTGGAGGTGTCCTTAAGTTAGGTCATGTTGTAAGTTGACCATGTATTGAGACAGAACAGTAGTAGTGTTGCCGCAGCTCGGCTAGCCGCAAGCCGGCTCGCTGAACCGGCGGCTTTTGCCGGTTCCGGTTTGTGGATCACTCGAAAGCTGATCAAGTCCGGTTCGGCTCGGCTTAGTTGGTGGCTTTGAACCGGTTATAGCCGGTAAATGATTGCCGCAATTGATGACTCACGCGTTAAGTAGAATGAGGTTAAATTTGTAATAGAATTTGAGACAAATGCATTTTGTGATAAGTAAAATATATTGAACAAGCTATCAATCCTCGTCATCCTGTCCAATAACGTGAATTACCTCATCAATATCTATACCATCCTCCGTAATTTCTGAAGTTAGCTTCCCTAACAAATCCACTGAATCTTCGTTGTCATCTGTGTAGTACTCGAGTTCGTCTTCTGTGACAGCCCATCCCTCCGTAAAGTTTAGCCGTTGCTGCTTGAGCGAAAACTTTAACATTTGAAGCGCCTCCATTAGAACAGTGTGGATTCAATTTTGCCGCTTTGTATCAGTTTCGGCACTGGATGAAAAAACGCGCTCGGAAGGAACCGAGGAGGCTTGAATGGGCAAATAATCTAATGCCATCGTGTACAATGTTGGATGAGTTTTATCACTTATCTACAAAAAAATCAGTGGGGCAAATTAGAAAATAGTGAGAGACTATACTTACCACCCAAAACCCTACAATATCTGTGCCACGCGGTGAGAGCGGCCCACTTTCGTACAACTCAAATTGTTCTTCAACACCTTGGACCTGCTGCGAAGAAGCACCTGTAACGTCCATCATATCTTCGAGCCCGTATTGTCCAGCTAAATCATGCCAGCTTCGCCTCTCTTGCTGCGAGGCTGCTGTACCAGGTGTAGGTTGTTGAACTTGTCCATGAAGACGGTCATGGTATTTTCGCATCTGGAACAAGTATATTAGGTTACTGTCACCGTAACAAACTGAGACACTTACGGTATTTTTTATAATTACGGTGGCCCTGGCAACGTAATTAGGCTCCCAGTGTCGTTGAATCCATGACAATCGTATTGAGGGATTGAGAACTGATGATGTCAAGTTATTGAATGATCTATGAATTTGAACCTTAACTCACACATCGCAATAACGTAGGCAGGCGAATCATCCATTTTCTTGTAGTAAGTTGTCGCCCAGTCGATACCGATATCTGTCCATCGGGCCAAGCGGGGGTGTGCTGTCCCAAGTTGCTCCCATGCCGTCATGAACATTTTGAACGCAGGAATTGCACCTGATAAAACAGGAGTGCGCTCTTTCGACATGATTTTCTGCACTTGATGAGGTACCTGAGAAAAAGATTTAGCCTCAAACAGGTATCAATATTAGAGATGTACACCCAGTACAATCTCAAAATCCTGGAGTACAGTCCATTCCATATCAGTAAGTCTAAGTTTCGCAAGCTCTCTATTGACGGGCAATGAAAGAAAGTACTCAACGGCCTATTTTTATAAGTATACACTGATAGAATGATGAAGTTCAAACATACCGGGCGTAGTTTACGAAACCGATTGATCATGAAATAAAGAGAGTCCCACCGAACCTTCATATCACGTATAAGTTGTGCCTGCTTGACCTGTATAGTCATGGTCGGATCCCCGGTTGACTTGAACCACCCTTTCTTGTTTCCATCCTCTATTACTTCTGCCAGGTGGTCACGTCGTTGACCTGAGGCGCGTACTGCTCGTACAGTACTTCGGCACAATGCAATTGGGTCGCGAGCAACTGCTTCTTTGTAGCTCTGATTATCGGGATCGCTTGGAGGGCCTGATGCGGATGCGACAAATCCCCCTGTATCATCTACCAGGCTGATATCAGTAAATGCATCAATGACGTGATTCGAACATATGTTGGTAACGTGTGGGAAGCATCTTATATGATTCTCCTTGTGATTAAATTCAACATCGCGAGGGCGTAGAAGTAACTCGAGTCCTCTGAGGAAAGCATCGTTGAGCAAGCAGTTATCGAGAGTCCAATGGCCTCCCTGTGCACGTAAGCATAAAGTAGAAAAGGGAAAGAAAATGAAACTTAGACGTGCTTTGACTGTAATCCCAACTTGGTCCAAGAGATGGAGGACAATTCTTGCTAGCCTCTTCCCGTTGTGGCTTCCTCGAAGACGGTGAAATGCGATGAGTGTAGAACGCAGCTGAAGACCCTTGGTAGACTTGTCTCTATGTATCCAATGTGCGGTAATGGCCAGGTATGGGTACCGAGCTTTTGTTGACCAAATATCCGCCGTGTAGGAAATTCGTCCTGGCGCATCCTAGAGTGAACAGTGAATACAAGGAAACAAAGCGGTCAATTGAAACAACATACCGCTAATTCCTGTTTTAGGACCTTGAAATACGCATGCCATGCCTTGATAATGGATTCGCGCATCTTCGTTCGGCGGGGAATGTCTTTGTCCTCGAGGTCCTCACGTAAAAGCAAGAGGAGCTGTCGAAATTCTGGGCATTCAACAACATTTATAGACTGCGAAGAAGGTTAGACTAATACCAAACATTAAAAGTGCTTGACCAACCTGATCGTCTGCAACGATGAAATTCAGAAGATGCTGTATCAATGCCTCTTGGGAAAATGGTGAACGTTGTGTTCCATGGGGCGCCGGGGCTGTTCCAGTTTCGCTCGCGAGTGCAGGGACTTTCCATCTCATTTCGCGACAC
>NW_001889876.1:209600-210637 GCF_000143565.1 Laccaria bicolor S238N-H82
CATGAGAAGTCACTATCCTATCTAATCAAAGGGTGTGTTTCACATGAATCCTGGATAGACATTGGAAAACAGACAGGACGAAACCACCTATTTAATTCACTTTTGGTACCTTTAAATCAATCTACTCAAGGCTGACCCCAGTGGTGAAGGCTTGGACAATGACAACTGGTCTTGCTATTGAAAGACATGACAAGTTGCATTGGTAGGACAGAGAATTTATCCCTCCAAAAAAATCATGTGAAGATTGACTGTGGTCAGACATAGGACACAGATACTGATCTGAGTGGAAGGTTGACCAACATCAAACATGGGATAGTGGCTTCCCATGTGAAAAGACAGGACAGATTGCAAGTATGGAAAACAGCCATGGACCTGACATCAAAAGCAACTATTCATAAGTGGAAGAATGTCAACTCATCCCAATCCTTCAACCATATTCCCAATGACCTAACTTTTGTAGTCTCAAAAAGCGGACACTATTACCTTTTGTAATGAAAAGAGCAGACACTACAAACCATTGTAGTCAGACACTATTAACTTTTGTACTGAAAAAAGCGGACACTACAAACCATTGTAGTCAGACACTACTAACTTTTGTAGTCTCAAAAAGCGGACACTATTAACTTTTGTAATGAAAAAAGCGGACACTACAAACCATTGTAGTCTGAAAATGCGGACACTATTAACTTTTGTAATGAAAAAAGCAGACACTACAAACCATTGTAGTCTGAAAAAGCAGACACTACTAACTTTTGTAGTCTCAAAAAGCGGACACTATTAACTTTTGTAATGAAAAAAGCGGACACTACAAACCATTGTAGTCTGAAAAAGCAGACACTACTAACTTTTGTAGTCTCAAAAAGCGGACACTACAAACCATTGTAGTCTGAAAAAGCGGACACTATTAACTTTTGTAATGAAAAAAGTGGACACTACAAACCATTGTAGTCTGAAAAAGCAGACACTACTAATTTTTGTAGTCTATTAGTAAACTTTGTAGGCTATAACTTACTTTTGTAGTATATCAGCAATCTTTT
>NW_001889876.1:210687-215193 GCF_000143565.1 Laccaria bicolor S238N-H82
TCAAAATTCCTAATGAAATATTCAATGAAAGTGCACACCATTAATTATGAAAAAGGCAATGAATACACCTAACCCAGTGAATGAAATACCTATTGAAAGCGCACAGGTTTAATTATGAAAAGCACTCTGTGGCCTTGCCTATATCTTATGAGAAGAACATAGCCTTTATGAGAAAGAAAGACACAGGACACACCTATGAAAGGCCTTTCATAAAACTTGTGGACTTATACACACAGCTCTACAGGCAAGTGCCTTAGTTTTATGATAAAGGTGGTAGCCACTTGTGCTGGCAGCGGCTCTACTTATCTACTGTCCTTCCGTCTCTCCTTTGGCTTGGGTGCCCTTTGGCTGTCCCTACGTTTCGGGTCGGCGCTTCCCATGGGCCGTGCTTCAGAGAATGTTTCTTGGGCGGCGGCATCACCACTGTGACGCCCTGCTTCGGATCGTCTTCTAGGTCGTTCGCACTAGCCCGAGCAGCTTCAGACAGATCCACTCGCGTGCGAGGAGCGAACTGCGCGGCAGTTCGTTAGAGAGTTATGCTGTTAGATGTGGTAAATTATGCTGATAGATCATGCAGTGGTAGAGGACAGAGAGAATAGATATATTCTTGCCCAGCGGTCCCAATGAGGCTTGAGGAACAACTGGCTTCCGACTCGGACACACAACTAGAGCGCCTAAACACAATTACATATTCATCTACTCTATGCTGTTATGCGCGATGTGCCACTCGAAAATGACTATGGTACTGCATTGAATTCAATGACATCGTGAGGTTCTTTCTCTGCTACACTCCGGGGAACTTTTGACGCTGGTGCGTCATATTGTCTCACTTAGATCGGAGTGCGGGCAGAAGGTACGCCGGAAAAAAGATGCCAGTGAAAAGTCGCAGTAAGGCTAAGCCCTTCCTCATGATTTAAAGTTGTCTTGCTTACATCCTGTACTATGCGCAGCCACTAGTAGCTACCACTTTTATGATAAAATACAGGCAAGTGCCTGCACACCGACATCCACACTGCCTAATGAATTTATGAAATGAGAAGAGTAGGCAAAACTTATGAAATGTATTTCATTTCTTTACCAGTGCTTCTCATGACTATTTCATAACTGTCCTGAGACATATTTCAATACTACTTCATTGCAATTTCATTACTGCCTGTCCTTCCATTTCATTGTCTACCCAGCATTGTTTCATTGCTATTTCATTCTTGCCTGACTTTTAATTTCATTGCCTACCCAGCGTAATTTCATTGCCTTTTCATATCCTGGCCTGGGCTACTTCATATTCATTTCATATCCCTGCCTGGGCAGTCTCATATCCCTGCCTGGGCAATTTCATATCCTTGCCTGAGCAATCTCATATCCCTGCCTGGGCTACTTCATATTCATTTCATTTCTTGCCTTAGGCAATTTCATATCCCTGCCTGGGCAATTTCATATCCCTGCCTGGGCAATCTCATATTCATTTCATTTCTTGCCTGAGGCAATTTCATATCCCTGCCTGGACAATCTCATATCCCTGCCTGGGCAATTTCATATCCCTGCTTGGGCAATTTCATATCCTTGCCTGGGCAATCTCATATTCATTTCATTTCTTGCCTGAGGCAATTTCATATCCCTGCCTGGGCAATTTCATATCTATTTCATTCCCTGCCTTGGGCTATTTCATATCCTTGCCTTTGCAATCTCATATCCCTGCCTGGGCTATTTCATACCTACCCTACTGCATTTATCATTGCCCCCTCAGAATGTCAGGCACTGCCTTCAGGGTCCATTTCAGGGTCCATCCCAAAGAGGAAACATCACCTGGTTTGACCAAAAGTGAAGAAAACCAAGAGGAGAATGTTTTTACCTATCAGGGTCCATATAATGGGATGTTGGGATGATGGTCACATGACCAATTACCAAAAATGGTCAAAAATGAAAGTTGTAGCCCTACACTATAGCTACCCAAATCTGTTTGAATTATGTTCTAAAGTGCTCCCATTGTGAAGATATGAGGTAAAAAAATTTCAAAAGTGTTGCTTTTTTTTGTTTTTTTTTTGTTTTTTGCATTTTTATCCATGAAAACAAAACCAAACAACCTGATTTCAGTATATTTGGAAAGCTAAAAGAAAGGGCTACAATTATTGTATCATGGGAAAATGACCAAAAAAGGAAGGTGCATGCCCTAGAAAAGAAATTGACACTGACAAACTATAATAGTCAGATATAGACTACCATAGACTACCAAAAAGTCGGACATAGACTACAAAGTTTACTGATAGCCAGAATTAGACTACAAGGTTTACTGATAGACTACAAAAGTCAGACTTAGACTACAAAGTTTAGTGTTTACAGGTCCAGTCAATAGGACCGAAAAAAACCAGTGGACCGAACTGAACCGGACCATGGTC
Source organism: Laccaria bicolor S238N-H82 (assembly GCF_000143565.1). Classification (NCBI taxonomy): domain Eukaryota; kingdom Fungi; phylum Basidiomycota; class Agaricomycetes; order Agaricales; family Hydnangiaceae; genus Laccaria; species Laccaria bicolor. The sequence continues at coordinate 213,081 of NW_001889876.1, forward strand.
CGGTCTTTTTTTCGGTTGCAGTTGCCCAAATTTGGGGTTGGTCCAGTTGCCAGTTGCCTCATTTCAAAAATCTTTTAAAACCATTCAAAGACCGATTTAAATCGGTTGCAACCGGTTAAACGGTCACATGCGTTACGTAGCCTTGTAACCATGTCTATTACCTTTAATTGGGTTTTTAGTTCATCAAAAACGGTTAAGAACTGAGAAAGATATAACTAAATCCATTTTGGCACAAATGCTTGTTTGTGCAACTTGTACCAGAATGACTTTAATTCTAACTCACTCAAACTTTCATCATTTTGCTTGATTCAATTTTTGGATATTGACATTTTAAGTATGAAAATATACTCACCATCTATCAATATATGGTATGCATCAAATAATTTACAGTTGCTGCATTGCATTTTGCCTGAGTCTTTAGGAGATGTAATTCGGTTTCAGTCATAGCTATGTCAAACCTTCATCTGCTTTTTGGGACTACAAAATTTTGTAGTTGACATGTAGTTTATGGGGTTCTTGGCTCTGTCCAGATTATGGGGGTGAGGTTGAAGGGTTGACATGATCTTACTTACATATTACCAATGCTGCTGCATTAGTTTTTGACATCATGCACAAGTTGTCTTTCACATTAGAAAAGGCTATCCTATGCCTTCATAATGGCACCTACTGTCCTATCTCAAAATATAATTATTATAAGTTCATGTGGGGATATGGCTGAAGGAATACCATGACTTTACATATTGCTATTGCCACATCATCACTTTTTCACATCATGATCAAGATGGCTGTCAAGCCAGAGGAGGCCATTCATGTTGATATCTACTGTTTAGTGTTGCCGCGGCTCCGGCTCGGAGCCAGCTCAAGTCAGGAGCCGAGCCGAGTTTAGCCGAAGCCCAGCCAGAACCGCCAAGTGATGGCTTCCACAGCTCGGCTAGTTCCAGCTCCGGCTAAGAAGCCGGCTGGAGCTGACTAAGCTGGTCATAAATCGTGAGTGTTCAAGTTCGTTCGTTCAGTCATCTCAAGCCTCAAAGTCTTGCAATAACATCAAGAATATATACCTTGCCATCAAGATATGTGTAAAACATACAAAAAAATCTCTCTAAGGCAGTTGTAATATATCTACGGTATATGTAGTTTATCGCCGACTGTCTCAGGTGACTACCAGTTCATTGGTGGCGATTTTGACATCAACCTTTCTCAAAAGCGTTGTTGATCTCAAAATCGAGCAGCCACAAAATTCTTCGCCAAACTCCTTAATTCTAAACTGCGACCCCTTATGTGGACCGGTAAATGCGGTAACGACCTGGGATTTGCACTCTGGCCTTTCAGGTATAAGGTATGGAAATGGCACTTCCAACACTTTGAAGCCTAGCTGGACCTTGACCACATCTCCGACCACTCCCTTGAACTCCCCACACTTATCTTCGTGCTCGCCCTTGTGAAAATTAGGTTTGGTGTTGATGAGACGAAGGCTGAGTCTCATGTTGGCGAAGCAGCCATCTCTGAGCCAATACGGAGAAGAGGCTGCCACAATTGTCAGTATCTATTGACTTTCTAACAGAAACATAATTACCATCATTACCACGGCGTGGGGTTTGTGAGCTTGGGTTCCAAGCTGGGGTCATCGGGATATCTTCCAAGTTAGGAAGCGGAGTAGATGGCCCTGCAATGGCCGGAGTCTGTGCACGAAAAGGAGCGGGATATGGGATTGAGGGTTGCGAATCTGGCAAGGGGTAACCAGGGAACAAAAAGCCTGCCAGAGTACCAGGCGGAGGTGCTGGTTCGAGTGGGTAAGTAAAGTCGGTAAGAAGCTCTCGAGGCCTGGGGTGCTGAAGGCTTTCATCAGCGCTGGAAGCTAATTAGTATCGATTCAGAAAAATAAGAGAATGGGCTTACATGATGTGTAGAGAACTGATGTCCAAAATTTGTGGGCGTTGGAGGAGCGCCTCAAGCTCGACGAAGACCCTTTTCTCACCAATTGTGCTTTTTACTCTGCCTCGGTAACCTCTAAAATTCCCGTGGGTGACCATCACATGTCTTCCTACCAGGTGACTATTGGAGTCCCCCTTCATGACACGCTTTTGCGCATCTGTGAAGGGGATCCTCTAGAGTG
>NW_001889876.1:215243-216543 GCF_000143565.1 Laccaria bicolor S238N-H82
TGGGCATTCAACAACATTTATAGACTGCGAAGAAGGTTAGACTAATACCAAACATTAAAAGTGCTTGACCAACCTGATCGTCTGCAACGATGAAATTCAGAAGATGCTGTATCAATGCCTCTTGGGAAAATGGTGGATGTTGTGTTCCATGGGGCACCGGGGCTGTTCCAGTTTCGCTCGCGAGTGCAGGGACTTTCCATCTCATTTCGCGACACTTCTGGAGATATGGATCCTTGTGGCGGCTTAGGAGGTGGTTGCGCAATGGACCATTTGAGGTGCTCGCTGAGAAGCTGCCTGCACCCTGGCGCAAGTCTATCCCATTCGCCCTACATAACAATCCTTGTCAGTACAATGTATAAAATTATCGAGGACCACATACCTGCATAGCTTACATAGAGTTCTGCTTACTGGAGGCGCCTTGGATCCACATTCAAAGAAAAAATCAATATCTGGGGCTGTTCGGCTCCGTGAGGGTTCTGAGGCTCGCTCAGAAGGCGTGACAGGTCTGGTGGAGGCAGCAGAGCCAGCTACAGGCTCGACACTCGCAGGAGAGATCGGTCGTTGTACATCTTCATCAGCAGAATGTTCATCCAAAGGAGTGAAGTCTAATTCTTCTCCAGAACCGGGATCGTCACGAAAGTTGACTGGCACTGCTCTACGGCCAGCTGTACGAGGAGGTGCTGGCTGCTGTGTCGGTTTTCTGCCTCTACCTCGGGCCATTACGAAGCTGGGCGATTTACAGAGATAGAGACATTGTTTCGTATTTTATACAGAACCATAGCACCTCACATGCCGTTAGCGCGTGTTTCTATCGTAATTAATGTAACAGTTGATTCCAGTACTTTACAGTGCCCCACCTATTCCTGCAGGAATCCTGCAGGAATGGGATCATTCCAGTGGAATTCCAGGGGAATCCTGCAGGAATAGAGTCATTCCAGTGGAATTCCAGAGGAATTCCAGAGGAATCCAGAGGAATTCCAGAGGAATTCAGAGGAATCCAGAGGAATAGGACTGGAATCAAGCAGAGTAAGTTTTTTTCAACTCCAAGCTTATCCTGATGACTTGGCACTCATATTTCCTTATAAAATTCACATGTAGAAGTCATAGGTTGAGTTGTAATTTATTTGAAATGTATTACTACACACACTACACAGTTTATCTTAAAGGGAGGGGGTAGAGGAGGGACAAGGTGGGGATGTATTTGAAATGTATTACTACACACATTACACAGTTTATCTTAAAGGGAGGGGGTAGGGGAGGGACAAGGTGGGGGTGTATTTCTATTATTGGGAGGGACAAG
>NW_001889876.1:216640-225345 GCF_000143565.1 Laccaria bicolor S238N-H82
GATCATGCTTCGTAGCACGTGACCGAATGACTTCTCGCGTCAGGTACGCGTCGAGTTTCTATGCTCGCGCGTTTATCTTTAGAATTAATATCTTTTAATCCATAATAAAGTGAGACCCTGGTTTGGTGTAAACTCCAACACCCTGTGCGGGGGTGTTTTTACTCTAGAACACTCGGTAGCGTACTATTTCATGGTAGTGTAGCCTTTTATTAGACTTCGAGTATATTGAGGTGATTCGGTCACGAACCGACCACAATTCCTACTGTCTAAGGCGTGCACATTTCTCGGATGTAAACTTTAATCGACTAGACCGGGTTGCGTCTAACGATCCTTATGATCAATGTGACTGTATTTCTACTATAGGAGGTTTTATAGGAGAAATCGCTAAAATTCGCATTTTTACGGGTGTATTGTTACACTCCGTATCATCTCCCCCTCACTATAATACTGACCGTCCTCGGTCATCACTAGATTCCCGTATGAGGACGTTCCCCTCGTGTTTCTCTGGATTTTATATTGATATGTCTTCAAAAGATCACCGTCTGTCAAGCGTGTCTTTTATCCTTCGGCGTCAATTACTATTACTAGTGCAGGCGCGTTATTCTTCGAAGACATGACATCATATTCCTATTGTTGCCTAGGTACGCCTTAGTTGATTAACGTTTTTGACGTCCATTAAGATTTTCAGGGTCGATGGAACCGAGGGATTCTCAGCGATCTTCTCCCGTAGACTATTCTTCGGAAAGTGCCTCGCTATTCCGTATGTTCCGCCTGACGTTCCTATAAACTTCGTGCTTTATGGGAGCGATTGTCACAATTTCTTTCTAACTTTCCCCATCATGCCTACCGCATTCCTTGGTTGTCGCGCCGCCGTTCAAGCGTTCGAAGTCGGCATTGACCTCTTCTCGCGTTCCCGCCTCAACGCTATGTCTGAGGCCGAGATTATGGCTACGCTATACCGCCTGCATAGTTATATGGTGAGTCTCTGTTCTTTTCTTTTATTCTCTGCTGATTTTCGACTTTTTATTGCCTTAGTTAGCATTGTTTTCAGACATCCTCGCTCGTCCTGGTGGTCCTACGCCACACGAGTCTCGTTTACTGGCGTCCATTTACAATGCCGCCCAACGCGTTGAAGAACGCAACCGAAGTACTGCCTGGGAGGAATGGCTGCAAGAACCATTGGATGGTCATGCGCTTTATAGCCCTGTAAGTAACTTTCTTCCGTTCTTTCTTTTTATTTTCCTTCTAATGATTTTTATCTTTCTAGGGCGAATGCCTAGACTCCAGCTTTACCACGGGGTACATAGGAGAGGAGGACGCGCCGAGCGACCGCGGGTCTTCGTCACCTCCGGGGATCATTACTCCCCGAGGTCGAGCTCATGTCGTTCAGTCCCCTTCTCCTACGGGATCCGATCCGTTGTTTCTACCGAGCCCTGGCCCAGAGTCCCTGCCAGTTTCCTCGCCTGACTCGACGCCGCCTGTCCCTGTTCGAAGGTTGAAGCGTACTCGTGCCATGGTCATGGACGAAGATTCGGATGTGGTCGAGATCATCGATCCTCCGTCTTCAACGCCCTTGAAGCTGGCTATTGGCCCTGTAAGTTTCTTCATTTTCCTCTGCTTAGACATTTTTACTAACTTTTTTTTTTTTTGGTTTCTTAGCCAGGTAAACGACGCAAGATTATTGAGAAACCCTCGTCTGATGACGAGGCCATCCAACATCCCAACCGTTCACGTTCGAGCTTGTCGGACTCTGTACCTCTCGCTAGGCCTTTGCGTGCAGACAAGGGCAGAGCTCGCGCCAAGACGCCTCCGCCTGTTGCAGGTTCATCTCGAGTTGACAAGGGAAAGGCTCGGGCGAGGACTCCTCCTACTACTCGTAGTTCCGCCAAGCGTACTGCCTTTAAGCCACCGGTGGTCAAGCAGAAGGAAACTTCTGTTCAACCCAAGCGTCGCGGTCACCCTCGTAAGAAGTGTAAGCTTTTTCTCTTTCTCAATTTGCTTTTTTAACTTTATAATTCGGGTTTTTTCCAGCTCCCGTTATTTTCCAAGAGCCCATCGTGTTCGACAAGAAGCGATTTAGTAAGTCGTTCTTTTTACTAGTATTTTGGTTACCCTGCTGACTTTCTTTTTAGAACGTGCCACCGCTAGATTTGGGCTTAAAGAGCTCCCCGCGGTTCTTAAGGGTACGCAAATCCATGTATGTCTCCTCCTCTCATTTTTGTCTGAGTTTTCATAGGTACTGATACCTGTTTTATTAGATGCCCGAACCTTGCCTTCAGTGCTCCGCGCGCAAGGATTCCACTGTCAAGAACTGCACCTTTCGTGGGTGGGGAACTCCCTGCGGTCCTTGCGACGCGGCGCATGTTTCTTCGTGTGAGTACTATCTGAATGATGAACGCCGAGGGGCCGTCAGGGATGTCATCCGTAACCGGTTGGCTATTCATGCGCCTTCAGGTATGATTTTTATTTTTATTTTATAGTCTTTTTAATGACTTTTCACTTATTTTTCTAGCTATATCTGCGCTGATGGAGTCCATCGAAGAAGACACGCTTCATATGCGCACCCTATCCGCAGTCCTTGAGGCCATTCGCCATCGTCGCGACGCCAATCTTCGAGAGTTCGCAAACGCCATCGCGGACCTGTGTCTCACCACCGAGCCTGGAACTCTTCTAGGCACTGTTTTCGAGACTCGCGAGGAGTTCGGCTCGTGGTACAGCTTCGTTCAAGACTTTGTAGATACTCAGGGGGTCCCAGTGCCTGCGGGTTCAATGACGGCCGATTTGGAGAGACTCGTCTCACTTTTTCAGTGAGACGATTCTCCTCCCATTGCTGGGCCTTCATCTCTGACACCTCGTCAACGCCGCGTCCGCTCGCTGTCCCTTATTCCTTCTATCGCCGTTGCTTCGCCTGGTCTTCCACCTTCCGCCCATTCTCAGGAGGAGGAGGAGGAGGTTATCGACGAGCTTGTTGACGAGGAGTAGGTGCGCTTGTTTTTACGGACTCTTTTACTTGGCATGCATTCGGACATCTTAGTTTTTGGACTTTCTATATCAACCTTTTTGTGTCATTATCTTTTGTAGTTAGATTCTGCTGTCCTTATAGTAGAATCTTGACTTTGTCTTTCTTGAACTTTGAGATTTGTTCCTAAGTGAGAGCCTTTTTGCATGCTTTCTAGAGTGTGAACTTGTGAATTTTTGACTTTATTTCGCATTTTTCTATCAAATTCATTCTGCCTTAGGGTTTTATTGTCTCTAGTTCGCGTTTTTATGACTCTTTTCCCCTTGGTGGTTTTAGTGAATCATGAAATCGAATTTTTTATCTATCAAGGTAGCCTTGATCCCTCCCCCTCACTAAATATTGACTGTCCTCAGTCAAAACGACTAAGTTCATAGGTCACGTGGCGCGGGAAATCCAAGGCTCGGAAAGTTTATTCTATTTTTAGACGTGATCGCGCTGGAACGCGCAACTCCAAATTTTTCATGCTTCAAGTGAATTGCAACGCGGAATTTCGGAACGCGCACACCTTGGTCTCAGACACACAAATAAAAGCAGGCAGTGGCGAAAAATTTTCGGACAGAACAGTTTTTTGCTTTTCTACCACGCACTCTCATTTTACCACTCGCTCATTATGTCTATCCCACACAACGCTCTTCCCGCCGCTGTCAAGCTTCGTGAGTCCGCTCTCACTGCCTTCAAAACTTATCAGGACATGAAAGAGGGACTGAACAGCGCTGCCGCTCCCACCATTCTTGGCATAGCCGCTAATTACTGTGTAAGTCGCGGATTTTTCTGTTATAAACTTTGTATTGTCTATTTCTTCGAACAAAGGCTAATACTGCGCACTTGACTAGGTTCAGCTTATCGACACCAAGGATCCGTGTCTGCTTATGCACCAGCCAATGCACAACGTGCTTTTCCTTGTTAGAGGCGAGTACAATACCCGCAGCACTGGAGTTCACGCCATCGCGCCCCCAGCCGACCTCGACACTATCAAAGAATATTGTCGCGCCGTTCTCGCCGCGCGCGCCGCTGCGCAGGTCGTTCCACCACCTGTTACTGCTCAAGCTCAGGCTCAGGCTGAGATTGCAGAGGTAATGGCCGCCGCTAAAGCCAAGGCACGTTTATACTTATTTTGTTCATCTTTTCTCATTTTATTAACGCAGCGCGGATACATTTTGAAACAGCATCCCCGCAAGCTTGTCAAGTCCAAGGCTGTTGTTGAGGACAAGGATGACGAGGTCGAGATTGTCCCCAGCCCCTCGGATACCGACGTTATGATGGGTGGGTGTGATGGCCCCAACGCTATCACTGCAGCTGACACCGTGCGTTTTTTTTTTTTTTTTTTTTTTTCTTTTGAGCAGAACACAATTTTAATATTGCGTACCGCTTTGCTCAGATGGCAGTGGACAACCTCTTCGGTGACGAAGAAGTCAAGGACGCTGCTTCCTCTCCCAAAGAGAAAGGCAAGAAGCGCGCTGCCTCTGGTCCCAAGGTAAGCTGCTATTATTGCGTGAGTCCACTGCCACGTTGTTAACTTCATATTTTATTCGGACATAACAGACCCCAGNCAAATCCAAGCATGCCGAAACGGTCAGCATTCCCTACGACGCTGTTCCAGGCATGGACACTAACAGTCGCGAATTTCACAAGGCCCTCGTCGTCGAGCATGCCAAAGGCAGTTGCGCTGGCGACAAACGCCCTCGTACTGAACCGCCCTTTATTAGTGGTTTAGCAGATCTTCAGTCTCGTCAAAGTTCGTATTTATCTTTTATCTTCATAAATCGTAAACTAACGCGCTTGTCCTTTGTTATAGACGAGTCTGCCAACTCCTTGCTCATCGACAACCCTCTGTACAGGGAGATCTTAGCGCGCGCACATGCTGCTGTTACCAACCGCATGCCGGCTTATCCCACCCTTGCTTATTTCAAGCAGCAAGAGGTCGATCTTCGTGAACGCGTTCTTCTTAGCATGCAGCGCCTCGACTTGGAGCTTCGTCTTCGCGATGTACTTGTCGCTGATTACGAAATTGCCCTTGCCCAGATTGCTGAGCGTGAAGTAACTAAGGAGTAGTAGAACTATCCGAACTTTTTTTTTTTTTTTTTTTGTAGACGGACACCTAGAGCCCGCATGTATAGTTGACTACGCATGGAAAATCTAGAAGGCGCTTGCGCATTATGTTTATAAACTGCTGGAGGTTTTTATTAAACTTTTTAGCCAATTTTAAAGCATAAGTCTACTAAGCCTCTTCTTCACTTAAATCTTCGATTTCTTCTAAGTCCCCGGATTCATCTGCGGAAGACCCATCAAGATTAACTCCTTCAAAGTAGTAATCTCTTGCGTTAGGTCTTTCTTCAACGCCTGTGTTTTCGATTTCATCCAGTTCCTCATTGCTTGCATCAATAAGTGTACTGAAGTGCTCAGGTAAGTCGATCCTTTCTCTTGCGAAATACGGAATGACTCTGAACGCTCCAATTTTATTGTGATTGACTGATCCGTCCAGTTCACAAACTATATATGAACCTCCCTTTGTTCGACGTACCACAATCATAGGTCCCAGGTATCTTGGTTGCATTTTACTATTTAATGACGAGGATACTTGTGAATTTCTGATAAGCACCAGGTCTCCGGGTTTATACATTTGACCACTGATTTTATGGCGGTGGCTTAGTTCATATTTTGCCACTCTTTTCATTTTTTCTAAGGTGACCCTCTCGCGCATTTCCGCCACATGCTGCCTGTGTTTTGCTAATGCTTTGGCTCTATAGCCAATCAATTCTGCAGTGGACAACATACGATCTGGTAATTTTACTAACCAGGTAGCCTCCTGTACGTCGAGAGGTAATATTGGATGTGTGCCTGTTACCATAAAGAACGGCGAACAACCAAATCTTTTTCTAATCGTGATCCTGTCAGCCCAAAGTACTTGCCAAAAGAACCAATACCACTTGGCAAGGTTCTTGGGTCCACAGCACTTTGTGAGCATTTGTATAATATCCCAGTGGGGCCTTTCGATTCTGCCATTTGCCTTAGAATTATACGGAGATATCCTAATACCCTTTATCCCGTATTTTTCTTCAAGCCATTTTACAGCAGCAAGGAAAGCCGAACCATTGTCAGTTATTATTACTTCTAGACAACCCCATCTGCAGATGACTTCTTCAAAAAGCCATAAGCCGACAGTTCTTGCAGTTTCACTTTTTAGGGGTTTTCCTTCAACCCAGCTTGACAGTGCACACCTCCCATGGACGATGTACTTACATCCATTTGATTTCGGAGTCATGTGTACGGTATCAGCGTGTAGTCGTTGGAAAATAGATGGTGTATGTGTCACGGTGGGTGGGATTTCCACCACACGTTTGGTTCGTTCCTGACAACGCTGGCATGTTTTCACATACCAATGTACGTCTCTTTCGATTTCAGGCCACCAAAAACGCTCCGTTAACATATTCTGCGTTGCATATGCTCCCCTATGTCCCATAGCATCGTGTGCAGATCTCATCATGTACATTCGGTGAGACTCGTCGACCACTAGCTTGTGACGTGATTCAATGCTTCGACGATATAATCTATCCTCTTTGTCTAGGAAGAAACTTTTTGCAAATCTTACGAAAGCGCCATACTTTTTATCAGAATATCCTTCGATCTTTTTAGGATTTTTCAGCCATTCTCTTAGTATAAGAAGGAATTCATCCTGTGACTGTCCAATGAATGACCTATGAGTTTCCGGGTAAGGTTGCTCTGTTTCTAGTTCATCAAACCTGGCCTCCAGGCCTGGTGAAGTTAAAGTCGAAATCATGTAAGTTCGAAGAAATTCCTTCTGTTCTGGGCTGCTTTTTGTATGATCTGGATCATTGTCCACTCTTGTTTTCACATCTTTAGCTATTTTCTCTGTCATTGCTATTTCCCTGTCTAGTTCATCCTGAAAATCTAAGATGTCTAGAGCCAATTGTTGGATATATCCCCCCCTCGAGTCAATTTGATCTTTGAAGGTTTCGAAATCCAAAGGGGGCTCCCCTCCATCTGGATCTGGTAACACTTCAATGACACCAACGGGTTCGTCGAGATGTTCATCTGAAGGTGGATACACATCGTCACCTGGTTGAGCGTTTCTGCGTGATAATCCATCTGCGCCAAAGGTCTTTCCTTGGACATGCTGTAACTTAAAATGGAACATTAGACATGTGTCAATCCATCTGTTGATGGTTGCATTCGGTCCCATTTCAGGGTTTCGAAGCATACCAGACAGGTATTTCGCGTCTGTTTCCACAATTAGTTTTCGACATCCTAGAAGCCAATATGATGCAGCCTGTAAAGATCGCATTAAACCAAATAATTCTCTTTTTGGTTGAGAAAATCGAGCTTCTCTATCATTCAAAGTTATAGAACCAAACCTGGCATACTGCCTAAGCCCAGTCGTATGGCTATCCTGATATATGTAGAACCCAACCGCTTTCCAAGAGGTGTCTACAGCTAGTACCACTGGGTTAGGATTATTTTTGTAATCCAACGGCACGAGCGCTTTACTTTCGCGAAGTGAGGATTTCAATTTGTCCATAGACTTTTCTTGTGCCGGTCCCCATACAAAAGGAGCTCCCTTTTTGCATAAATCGTTGAGAGGTTCTGCTTTCTTTGCAAAATTCTCAATAAACATTCTGCAGACCCCTACAGTTCCTAGAAAAGCCCTGACATCATGTAGGTCTTTACAAGGTCCCCAAAGATCTATAACTTTCATTCTTTCAGTTTCCGGTTTTCTGCCTTCATAAGTGCATAGGTGGCCTACTACTGTTATTTCAGCCGCACAAATTACCGACTTAAATCCCGAAAAGGTTCCTCCAGCATATTTCATCCTATGAACTACCCTGTTAGCATTTTCGAAGTGTTCCATTATGAACCTTCTTATACCGCTATTTTCAGGTATAGTCTCATATTTTCCATCTGGCAACTCATACCTTGTTGCAGGCCCTCTGACAGGCACATCATCAATATATGGTACAGTTACTTCAGGAATTTCTTCTTGTAAAATATACGTAACATCATCATGGAAAATTGGAACGGAATTTGTCCAACCCATGGGTAGAGTGACAAGCCTTAAAGCTCCAAAAGGTGTTTGAAATGTAGTCAGATCCCTGGAAGTTTCTGCCAAGAGCCTTTCATCATATCCTACGTATAAATCAAACATTCCTCCACAAGCACGACCAGCGAAATGCGTAGCAAGTGCATCGGTTGCCGGTGGTAACCCTGAATGCGCCATAGTCACTGCATTTAAAGGTTCCAGGCTATGTACAAGCCTCAAACTTTTTCCATCTTTCTTTAATACACAAAACCATCTTGACCTATAAGAAGAATTTGAGGGTTCATATACCCCAGCATCCAATTTGGTCTTAATAATTCTGCACACTTCTTGATAAAGTCCAGGAGGTATTGGAATATTTTTCAAAACCCACGGCGTATGTGGAATTATTGGAATGTCTACGGGTGGGAAGTATTCTGTTTTGAAGCTCCCCCTCTCACTATCATCCCAAGCAAAGGCTTCGTTGTTTTCCATCATAAAATGATGTAGTAGTTTGTGCTCCTCTGGCCACAAGAAATCGCCGTCATGAACTTTGTCAAATTGCTCTCTTCGCTCTTCAGTATAGCGTCCCGTGGGTGTGAATTTTGGTGGGTTTCTATTCAGCTTTGGCAAGGTGTCCATTGGATCGCCTTT
>NW_001889876.1:225395-226682 GCF_000143565.1 Laccaria bicolor S238N-H82
TTTCCTTGGACATGCTGTAACTTAAAATGGAACATTAGACATGCGTCAATCCATCTGTTGATGGTTGCATTCGGTCNCATTTCAGGGTTTCGAAGCATACCAGACAGGTATTTCGCGTCTGTTTCCACAATTAGTTTTCGACATCCTAGAAGCCAATATGATGCAGCTTGTAAAGATCGCATTAAACCAAATAATTCTCTTTTTGGTTGAGAAAATCGAGCTTCTCTATCATTCAAAGTTATAGAACCGAACCTGGCATACTGCCTAAGCCCAGTCGTATGGCTATCCTGATATATGTAGAACCCAACCGCTTTCCAAGAGGTGTCTACAGCTAGTACCACTGGGTTAGGATTATTTTCGTAATCCAACGGCACGAGCGCTTTACTTTCGCGAAGTGAGGATTTCAATTTGTCCATAGACTTTTCTTGTGCCGGTCCCCATACAAACGGAGCTCCCTTTTTGCATAAATCGTTGAGAGGTTCTGCTTTCTTTGCAAAATTCTCAATAAACATTCTGCAGACCCCTACAGTTCCTAGAAAAGCCCTGACATCATGTAGGTCTTTACAAGGTCCCCAAAGATCTATAACTTTCATTCTTTCAGTTTCCGGTTTTCTGCCTTCATAAGTGCATAGGTGGCCTACTACTGTTATTTCAGCCGCACAAATTACCGACTTAAATCCCGAAAAGGTTCCTCCAGCATATTTCATCCTATGAACTACCCTGTTAGCATTTTCGAAGTGTTCCATTATGAACCTTCTTATACCGCTATTTTCAGGTATAGTCTCATATTTTCCATCTGGCAACTCATACCTTGTTGCAGGCCCTCTGACAGGCACATCATCAATATATGGTACAGTTACTTCAGGAATTTCTTCTTGTAAAATATACGTAACATCATCATGGAAAATTGGAACGGAATTTGTCCAACCCATGGGTAGAGTGACAAGCCTTAAAGCTCCAAAAGGTGTTTGAAATGTAGTCAGATCCCTGGAAGTTTCTGCCAAGAGCCTTTCATCATATCCTACGTATAAATCAAACATTCCTCCACAAGCACGACCAGCGAAATGCGTAGCAAGTGCATCGGTTGCCGGTGGTAACCCTGAATGCGCCATAGTCACTGCATTTAAAGGTTCCAGGCTATGTACAAGCCTCAAACTTTTTCCATCTTTCTTTAATACACAAAACCATCTTGACCTATAAGAAGAATTTGAGGGTTCATATACCCCAGCATCCAATTTGGTCTTAATAATTCTGCACACTTCTTGATAAAGTCCAGGAGGTATTGGA
>NW_001889876.1:226732-227839 GCF_000143565.1 Laccaria bicolor S238N-H82
CGAAATTAAAATTATCTTCTTGCTTTTTAATTGGAGGTGCGTCTTTATCAACCTCCTCGACTATAGTTACTTTTCGATTGTGAGCAGTCTGAATTGGTACCTTCTTTTTAGCTAAGGCCTTAAACAATTCTTGCCTTACTCCAGGAGAAATGCTCATAAGTACTTCCGCGCTTAGAGTAACAGGTGCTTTTAACAGACTGTTCAACGCTTGTTCCTCATTTTTAACATTTTCTATTGGAGCTAAATGCTTGTATGCTATCGGGCGCTTCTCATAGAAAGGCACTGGGTCATACTCTTCAACCGATTCTTTCGCATTACTATTTAAGTCTGGGATACCGAGATACGGTAATTGTTTGTGCCTTGGATTAGGATCCTCGACATCATCATTTCTTTCAAGTAATTTTTGATTATTTTTCAAAGTTTTCTTTGGTCCATTGAGATTTTCTGGTTTCTCGGGAGGAGTTTCTTCTTCCTCTGATTCTTCGATAATCACAACTTTCCTACCCCTTTTCTTTGGTGCGTCCTCCGGTGCCTTTGGTTCTCCAGCATTGGGTTTAGTCTTACTGGAAGGCCCCTTCATCGGACTCTTTAGTTTCCCGACTGTCCCTGAGTCTCGGTTTGAGATCTACGGGTGACGGCAAACTGCGACGCGTCTACGTCCCTCGTTTTATTGGGGTTTGTAACAAGGTTCGCAAGCATGTCGGTAAGTTTTAACACTTGGTTGTTCATGTTGAGAATCACATCGTCTCTTGTATCTCGCATTTGGTTTGTAAAAACGGAAATTTCATTTCCATTATTATTATCCGGTAGCCTGATTATACCTGGGACAACAGCTTCTTGACTAAAGACTTCTCCAGGCTCTGCAAACATATTATTTTGTAGAGTCGAATTTTGCCTACTAGCCTCCTCGACAATTTGTCGAACGGATTTTTCGCCATTCCCTCTAGGTACTGCAGTATTATTATGCGTAAAATACATTCGGTTCCCAAGAAGCTTGATTTTCTTCTGGGCTACGTGTGCTTCTCTATGTGGACAATTCGAAGTAAAATGGCCTGGTTCATCACAGTACCAACAGCCATCTGAAGTCATTTTATAACTCGCCACTTT
>NW_001889876.1:227889-229281 GCF_000143565.1 Laccaria bicolor S238N-H82
ATCCAACAAGCTCTCTACTTGACCAAACTTATTAATTACTGGATATATCGATTTTAAAGCATGGGACTCTTTAGATACGTAAATCTCCTTCGGAGTTTCCGATGAGCCTAGGCCTTGCAAATATTGCTCAACAGGGTCTGTCAGGACTATAGAACCCTTTGGTATTACTCCATCATCCTCTGTTGTGCACATAAAAGTGGCTTTGATGTCCAAGTCATTTATATTGATTTTTCCGAAATTAAAATTATCTTCTTGCTTTTTAATTGGAGGTGCGTCTTTATCAACCTCCTCGACTATAGTTACTTTTCGATTGTGAGCAGTCTGAATTGGTACCTTCTTTTTAGCTAAGGCCTTAAACAATTCTTGCCTTACTCCAGGAGAAATGCTCATAAGTACTTCCGCGCTTAGAGTAACAGGTGCTTTTAACAGACTGTTCAACGCTTGTTCCTCATTTTTAACATTTTCTATTGGAGCTAAATGCTTGTATGCTATCGGGCGCTTCTCATAGAAAGGCACTGGGTCATACTCTTCAACCGATTCTTTCGCATTACTATTTAAGTCTGGGATACCGAGATACGGTAATTGTTTGTGCCTTGGATTAGGATCCTCGACATCATCATTTCTTTCAAGTAATTTTTGATTATTTTTCAAAGTTTTCTTTGGTCCATTGAGATTTTCTGGTTTCTCGGGAGGAGTTTCTTCTTCCTCTGATTCTTCGATAATCACAACTTTCCTACCCCTTTTCTTTGGTGCGTCCTCCGGTGCCTTTGGTTCTCCAGCATTGGGTTTAGTCTTACTGGAAGGCCCCTTCATCGGACTCTTTAGTTTCCCGACTGTCCCTGAGTCTCGGTTTGAGATCTACGGGTGACGGCAAACTGCGACGCGTCTACGTCCCTCGTTTTATTGGGGTTTGTAACAAGGTTCGCAAGCATGTCGGTAAGTTTTAATACTTGGTTGTTCATGTTGAGAATCACATCGTCTCTTGTATCTCGCATCTGGTTTGTAAAAACGGAAATTTCATTTCCATTATTATTATCCGGTAGCCTGATTATACCTGGGACAACAGCTTCTTGACTAAAGACTTCTCCAGGCTCTGCAAACATATTATTTTGTAGAGTCGAATTTTGCCTACTAGCCTCCTCGACAATTTGTCGAACGGATTTTTCGCCATTCCCTCTAGGTACTGCAGTATTATTATGCGTAAAATACATTCGGTTCCCAAGAAGCTTGATTTTCTTCTGGGCTACGTGTGCTTCTCTATGTGGACAATTCGAAGTAAAATGGCCTGGTTCATCACAGTACCAACAGCCATCTGAAGTCATTTTATAACTCGCCACTTTGCTTTGTGGGTTACTGATATTCGGCTGTTGGTGAACTAAAGTCTCTAAGAGT
>NW_001889876.1:229331-233539 GCF_000143565.1 Laccaria bicolor S238N-H82
GAAGAACGGGGCTCCCTTATTACCGGGTAATGGCATGGTTCTGTGTGAAGACCGACCTGTAGGGGCCGGTTCTTCTATGCTTGAACTCGATGGGTCAGGCATGATTATTGGGTTTCTTCTGGCTTTTGAGTTCGAAGATTTTGGTTCAGATTGACGAACAGCTTTCGCAGGTCGACTAGGTATAGGTTTTGGAGGTACTTCTTTTCTTAACGGGTAACGTTGTACGACTGGCTCAGCAGCGCGTTTGGGTTTCCGTGTAGGAGGTAAGGGTACTTGTGGACCTTCTCTAGCTCTTTTAGATGTGGCTGTTTCTCTGATTTTTATGGCTGCCGTTGTAAACGACTTTTGATGCTAGTTCTTGGTATTAGAAACTAGGCTTGGTTTTTTATGGTCTTTGGTTGATTCAAACAGATGTTTAAATAATTTGAAAACCGCTTTCAAACAACTTTTTCAAGTACAATTGAAAAACAAAACAAATGAAAACCCTCGCGGTGGGCTCCAGATGAGAAGACCGTGGCACGCGGGAGTGAGAATAGTGTAATCGGATGCGCTGACAAGATGCGTGAACACCTAAACAACACACACACACAAACACCTTAAACACTTATCACCACAGGTACGTGCTCGGTACTTCGAGTTCGGGTTCGTACGGTAAACAGAATTACCACACTTGTTTTGTTAGAACTTAAGTAGAAGTTTGGGGAAACGTTTTTTGTATATTTTATATCACTTGTCTAAGTCTAGTAGACCCTTTTGGAACAAAAGGTATTGTTTTACGTGCGGACACAGTGTAGATTCGAAACTTTAGTAGTCTTCGAAGGGAAACGGCTTTTATTGGGACTGTCTCGGTGTTCTGGGATTGCGCTCTAACTGTATACGAAGAAATGACAAGGAAATTGTGCTTTGTAGACTTTTATAACTCCCTTGAGTTTTTATTATGCCTCTGATGCGGTCCAAACTAGTCTTAAAGACTCCTCAAGCACGCTCACTTGGATTCCTCGGTAATAGTAGAGAGCTCTCTTACTAATTGACAAGACAACCTTACAAAAGCTTTGTGATCCCCACTTAACACACTGGTTCCGGGCACATGTTACTTATGTCTGCGAAGAAAAGTCCTTAAATTGATTACAAACTTATCCACTACCTCAGATGCTACTGGGAGTGCGACAGCTGGTCAATGCGGGGGATAATTCCTTGCGTTTCAGCCTGCGCGCGTCCTCTTTTTATACTATTCTATGTCTTCTATTTATATTTATATGTCCGTGCGTTGTCCGAGAGGTCGGACGAATTAATTCTGATTTTTAGTAAAGGTTTGAAGTGGCTCGATTGTGCGTGGCACAACTGAGCTGACTTCTTTTAAGTTTTCGTAGTGTTTTCTCTATTGTGGCGACGCGACGCATCAGTATTGATGCGTACATGGGAATCGCCGTAAACGGTTTTCACGATCGGTTCAGCCGAGACGAACGGTCCGCTTAGTGATTTTTCTCTCTATTATTAGATACTATGCCCGGGCCTCGGACCGCACGGCAAATCGTTCATAGTTTTTCTCTTTTGGCAGGCTTCGGAATATTTCACGAAGCTTAGTTTTCTTGGGTCAATGATGCCATGATTTGTGATGTGTTGATGCGCGTGATGCACGTGATGCACGTGATGCGCGTGATGCACGTGATGCGCGTGATGCGTCTCTCCACATGATTTCTTGGATCATGCTTCGTAGCACGTGACCGAATGACTTCTCGCGTCAGGTACGCGTCGAGTTTCTACGCTCACGCGTTTATCTTTAGAATTAATATCTTTTAATCCATAATAAAGTGAGACCCTGGTTTGGTGTAAACTCCAACACCCTGTGCGGGGGTGTTTTTACTCTAGAACACTCGGTAGCGTACTATTTCATGGTAGTGTAGCCTTTTATTAGACTTTGAGTATATTGAGGTGATTCGGTCACGAACCGACCGCAATTCCTACTGTCTAAGGCGTGCACATTTCTCGGATGTAAACTTTAATCGACTAGACCGGGTTGCGTCTAACGATCCTTATGATCAATGTGACTGTATTTCTACTATAGGAGGTTTTATAGGAGAAATCGCTAAAATTCGCATTTTTACGGGTGTATTGTTACACTCCGTATCATCGGATATTCTGCACATGCTGTTAATATTTAAATTGCTGCTTCGGGACTTCTGCACTTTCATGCAACATTTGTCTGGACACCTGGGTTGTTATTCTTTCGGATATTCTGCACATGCTGTTAACATTTAAATTGACACCTTGGGACCTCCGCACTTTTATGGGTCGTTATTTTTTCGGATATTTCGCACATGCCATGGATATTTAAGTTGATGCTTTGGGACTTCTGCACTTTCATGCAACATTTGTCTGGACACCTGGGTTGTCTTTCTTTCGGCTATTCCACATGTCCTGTGGATATTTAAATTGATTCGCCAGCATCTGGAGAATATGCCGCAAATTCAAGCCAAATCTCCGGAAATGCAATATCCAGGAATTCCACAATGTCTTTTCCCCAGCATCCAGAGAATACGCCACAGATTCAAGCAAAATCTCTGGAAATGCAATATCTGCGAATTCCGTAAATTTTCTCCCAAGTGCAATATCCGGAAGATTTGCAGGCCAACCATTGGGCCCAACAATCAACCATAGAGTGTCATGGAGGATGGCCCTAACATAGGCACTATAAGCTACCTTGTGAGCAGTTGGGCCCAACATATGCCATTAGGTACAGAAAATATGTTGGCCACAACATTAGCCCATAACCTATTCCTCTGGTCATTGGGCCAAACATACAGCCATCGTGCACCTTCAACATTGAGCCCAACTACCACCCTTAGGCTAATTCCAGCCACGAAATACCACCATAATTGGGCCAAATGATTGGTTTGTGGTGCTTTGTTTGGGCTAATCATTGGGCCCAACATTCAACCTTAAACATCATTATGGCATTGGCCCCACATATGGTCCCATATGTGCATAGCCATTGGGCCCATTTGTGTACTGCTATGAGCCATAGGACAATTGCCAGTTTCTATTGTTATGGTTCAATAGCACACCTGCTGAATGCCCTGGGGCTGATTCATCCTTGGAGGTGTCTTTAAGTCAGGTCATGTTGTAAGTTGACCATGTATTGAGTAGATATCCACATGAATAGCCTCCTCTAGCTTGGAAGCCAACTTGGGCATGATGTGAGAAACTGATGATGTGGCAATAGCAATATGTAAAGTCATGTCAATCCTTCAGCCATAGAGCTTACAATTATGTTTTGAGATAGGACAGTAGGTATCAATATGAAAGGCTTAGAATGACCTTTCCTAATGTGAAAGACAACTTGTGCATGATGTCAAAAACTAATGCTGCAACACTGGCAATATGAATGCAATCCTTCAACCTCATCCCCATAACATAGATAAGGCCAAGGACACCATAAACTACATGTCAACTACAAACTCTTCCAAACATTTGTAGTCTGAAAAAGCGGACACTACAAACTTTTGTAGTCTCAAGATAAGATTGCGGGATCGCTGCACATGGGGGTAAGGAGGAGTAGACCTCCCAGGGTTCTTCCATGGCCCTGTAGTTCTTTCGCGCCGGATCGAAGGACTGGCAGCACTGAAAGAAGCTACGGAGTGAGCTGTAGGGGCTGGTAATGCTGGTGTATCGGCGATATGCATCGCTGATGATGCGAGGACGAAATCGGAGTTGAAAGTATCAGAGGCTCCAGCCACATGATTGTGGTTGTTTGCACTCTTTCCTTTTCCTCCGCGTCGGAAGGGTCTCTTCTTCTTCTGCTGCGAGCTGCCGGATTCGGCGCTCTGCTGCTGAGAATATTGAGGCGTAGGGCCTTTGCCCTTGATAGACTGGTGGCTACCACTTTTATGATTAATCTATGACAACTGTCCAAGAGGCAATGTGTATACTGCCACAGGTTTTATGAAAGGCATCTCATTAGGATTGCCCATCTATTTCATTCAATTTATCACTGGAATCTTTCATAAGATATAGGCAAGAATAATGAGATATCATGAGGATATTTCATTAAGCTCTTTGGCCCTTTCATTGCCATTTCATAGACTTTTCATTAGGATATTTCATTAGGCTCCTTCGCTTTTTCATTGCCATTTCTTAGAATTTTCATTAGGAGTTTTGAGTAGGCTCCTTCGCTTTTTCATTACCATTTCTTAGAATTTTCATTAGGA
>NW_001889876.1:233589-235017 GCF_000143565.1 Laccaria bicolor S238N-H82
GAAGGGGGGAAGGACAAGAAAGAGGGAAGGAAGGAAGGGGGAGGGACAAGGAAGGGGGAGGGAGGAAAGGGGGGAAGGAATGGTGGAGCAAGGGGGAGGGACAAGGAAAGGGGGAAGGAGGCAGGGAGGGAGGGAATGGTGGAGGGGAGAGGGAGTGTGGCTGGGACCTTGGCCATCGTCGTCCTGCGTTGGCATCCCATCGTTGTGTCGCATTTCGTTGTTGCCTCCTCGTCGCGTGTTCGCGTTTTCGTCGTGTGTCCACGTTGTTGTGTTATTCGTGACGTTGTCGTCGCCGTCGTCGTGGGCGCTGGTTGCCGTTGGGGGCGTCGTCGTGGGTGGCGTTGGTGTGGACGTGGTGGTTTTGGTAGGCGGCGTGGCAGTACTTTACAGTGCCCCTCCCATTCCTGCAGGAATCCGCCGGAATCCACAGGAATCCACCGGAATCCGCAGGAATGGGACCGGAATCTGCAGGAATCCACAGGAATCCGCAGGAATGGGACCAGAATCCGCAGGAATGGGACTGGAATTCACAGGAATGGGACTGGAATAGAAGTAAAATCACAGATACAACATACATTTACACCAATACACACTTCTGCATACTTCTCTCAGTACTTTTTAAGCTGATCAGTTTTCAGTATTAGTTCTGATCAGACCTTGGACAAAGTAAGGAGATATTATGTGACTGAATCTAACTCATCATATGCGCACCCTATCCGCAGTCCTTGAGGCCATTCGCCATCGTCGCAACGCCAATCTTCGAGAGTTCGCAAACGCCATCGCGGACCTGTGTCTCACCGCCGAGCCTGGAACTCTTCTAGGCACTGTTTTCGAGACTCGCGAGGAGTTCGGCTTGTGGTACAGCTTCGTTCAAGACTTTGTAGATACTCAGGGGGTCCCAGTGCCTGCGGGTTCAACGACGGCCGATTTGGAGAGACTCATCTCGCTTTTTCAGCGAGACGATTCTCCTCCCATTGCTGGGCCTTCATCTCTGACACCTCGTCAACGCCGCGTCCGCTCGCTGTCCCTTATTCCTTCTATCGCCGTTGCTTCGCCTGGTCTTCCACCTTCCGCCCATTCTCAGGAGGAGGAGGAGGAGGTTATTGACGAGCTTGTTGACAAGGAGTAGGTGCGCTTGTTTTTACGGACTCTTTTACTTGGCATGCATTCGGACATCTTAGTTTTTGGACTTTCTATATCAACCTTTTTGTGTCATTATCTTTTGTAGTTAGATTCTGCTGTCCTTATAGTAGAATCTTGACTTTGTCTTTCTTGAACTTTGAGATTTGTTCCTAAGTGAGAGCCTTTTTGCATGCTTTCTAGAGTGTGAACTTGTGAATTTTTGACTTTATTTCGCATTTTTCTATCAAATTCATTCTGCCTTAGGGTTTTATTGTCTCTAGTTCGCGTTTTTATGACTCTTTTCCC
>NW_001889876.1:235858-238649 GCF_000143565.1 Laccaria bicolor S238N-H82
CTGTTACTGCTCAAGCTCAGGCTCAGGCTGAGATTGCAGAGGTAATGGCCGCCGCTAAAGCCAAGGCACGTTTATACTTATTTTGTTCATCTTTTCTCATTTTATTAACGCAGCGCGGATACATTTTGAAACAGCATCCCCGCAAGCTTGTCAAGTCCAAGGCTGTTGTTGAGGACAAGGATGACGAGGTCGAGATTGTCCCCAGCCCCTCGGATACCGACGTTATGATGGGTGGGTGTGATGGCCCCAACGCTATCACTGCAGCTGACACCGTGCGTTTTTTTTTTTTTTTTTTTTTTTCTTTTGAGCAGAACACAATTTTAATATTGCGTACCGCTTTGCTCAGATGGCAGTGGACAACCTCTTCGGTGACGAAGAAGTCAAGGACGCTGCTTCCTCTCCCAAAGAGAAAGGCAAGAAGCGCGCTGCCTCTGGTCCCAAGGTAAGCTGCTATTATTGCGTGAGTCCACTGCCACGTTGTTAACTTCATATTTTATTCGGACATAACAGACCCCAGCCAAATCCAAGCATGCCGAAACGGTCAGCATTCCCTACGACGCTGTTCCAGGCATGGACACTAACAGTCGCGAATTTCACAAGGCCCTCGTCGTCGAGCATGCCAAAGGCAGTTGCGCTGGCAACAAACGCCCTCGTACTGAACCGCCCTTTATTAGTGGTTTAGCAGATCTTCAGTCTCGTCAAAGTTCGTATTTATCTTTTATCTTCATAAATCGTAAACTAACGCGCTCGTCCTTTGTTATAGACGAGTCTGCCAACTCCTTGCTCATCGACAACCCTCTGTACAGGGAGATCTTAGCGCGCGCACATGCTGCTGTTACCAACCGCATGCCGGCTTATCCCACCCTTGCTTATTTCAAGCAGCAAGAGGTCGATCTTCGTGAACGCGTTCTTCTTAGCATGCAGTGCCTCGACTTGGAGCTTCGTCTTCGCGATGTACTTGTCGCTGATTACGAAATTGCCCTTGCCCAGATTGCTGAGCGTGAAGTAACTAAGGAGTAGTAGAACTATCCGAACTTTTTTGTAGACGGACACCTAGAGCCCGCATGTATAGTTGACTACGCATGGAAAATCTAGAAGGCGCTTGCGCATTATGTTTATAAACTGCTGGAGGTTTTTATTAAACTTTAGCCAATTTTAAAGCATAAGTCTACTAAGCCTCTTCTTCACTTAAATCTTCGATTTCTTCTAAGTCCCCGGATTCATCTGCGGAAGACCCATCAAGATTAAGTCCTTCAAAGTAGTAATCTCTTGCGTTAGGTCTTTCTTCAACGCCTGTGTTTTCGATTTCATCCAGTTCCTCATTGCTTGCATCAATAAGTGTACTGAAGTGCTCAGGTAAGTCGATCCTTTCTCTTGCGAAATACGGAATGACTCTGAACGCTCCAATTTTATTGTGATTGACTGATCCGTCCAGTTCACAAACTATATATGAACCTCCCTTTGTTCGACGTACCACAATCATAGGTCCCAGGTATCTTGGTTGCATTTTACTATTTAATGACGAGGATACTTGTGAATTTCTGATAAGCACCAGGTCTCCGGGTTTATACATTTGACCACTGATTTTATGGCGGTGGCTTAGTTCATATTTTGCCACTCTTTTCATTTTTTCTAAGGTGACCCTCTCGCGCATTTCCGCCACATGCTGCCTGTGTTTTGCTAATGCTTTGGCTCTATAGCCAATCAATTCTGCAGTGGACAACATACGATCTGGTAATTTTACTAACCAGGTAGCCTCCTGTACGTCGAGAGGTAATATTGGATGTGTGCCTGTTACCATAAAGAACGGCGAACAACCAAATCTTTTTCTAATCGTGATCCTGTCAGCCCAAAGTACTTGCCAAAAGAACCAATACCACTTGGCAAGGTTCTTGGGTCCACAGCACTTTGTGAGCATTTGTATAATATCCCAGTGGGGCCTTTCGATTCTGCCATTTGCCTTAGAATTATACGGAGATATCCTAATACCCTTTATCCCGTATTTTTCTTCAAGCCATTTTACAGCAGCAAGGAAAGCCGAACCATTGTCAGTTATTATTACTTCTAGACAACCCCATCTGCAGATGACTTCTTCAAAAAGCCATAAGCCGACAGTTCTTGCAGTTTCACTTTTTAGGGGTTTTCCTTCAACCCAGCTTGACAGTGCACACCTCCCATGGACGATGTACTTACATCCATTTGATTTCGGAGTCATGTGTACGGTATCAGCGTGTAGTCGTTGGAAAATAGATGGTGTATGTGTCACGGTGGGTGGGATTTCCACCACACGTTTGGTTCGTTCCTGACAACGCTGGCATGTTTTCACATACCAATGTACGTCTCTTTCGATTTCAGGCCACCAAAAACGCTCCGTTAACATATTCTGCGTTGCATATGCTCCCCTATGTCCCATAGCATCGTGTGCAGATCTCATCATGTACATTCGGTGAGACTCGTCGACCACTAGCTTGTGACGTGATTCAATGCTTCGACGATATAATCTATCCTCTTTGTCTAGGAAGAAACTTTTTGCAAATCTTACGAAAGCGCCATACTTTTTATCAGAATATCCTTCGATCTTTTTAGGATTTTTCAGCCATTCTCTTAGTATAAGAAGGAATTCATCCTGTGACTGTCCAATGAATGACCTATGAGTTTCCGGGTAAGGTTGCTCTGTTTCTAGTTCATCAAACCTGGCCTCCAGGCCTGGTGAAGTTAAAGTCGAAATCATGTAAGTTCGAAGAAATTCCTTCTGTTCTGGGCTGCTTTTTGTATGATCTGGATCATTGTC
>NW_001889876.1:239494-240725 GCF_000143565.1 Laccaria bicolor S238N-H82
ACATCATGTAGGTCTTTACAAGGTCCCCAAAGATCTATAACTTTCATTCTTTCAGTTTCCGGTTTTCTGCCTTCATAAGTGCATAGGTGGCCTACTACTGTTATTTCAGCCGCACAAATTACCGACTTAAATCCCGAAAAGGTTCCTCCAGCATATTTCATCCTATGAACTACCCTGTTAGCATTTTCGAAGTGTTCCATTATGAACCTTCTTATACCGCTATTTTCAGGTATAGTCTCATATTTTCCATCTGGCAACTCATACCTTGTTGCAGGCCCTCTGACAGGCACATCATCAATATATGGTACAGTTACTTCAGGAATTTCTTCTTGTAAAATATACGTAACATCATCATGGAAAATTGGAACGGAATTTGTCCAACCCATGGGTAGAGTGACAAGCCTTAAAGCTCCAAAAGGTGTTTGAAATGTAGTCAGATCCCTGGAAGTTTCTGCCAAGAGCCTTTCATCATATCCTACGTATAAATCAAACATTCCTCCACAAGCACGACCAGCGAAATGCGTAGCAAGTGCATCGGTTGCCGGTGGTAACCCTGAATGCGCTATAGTCACTGCATTTAAAGGTTCCAGGCTATGTACAAGCCTCAAACTTTTTCCATCTTTCTTTAATACACAAAACCATCTTGACCTATAAGAAGAATTTGAGGGTTCATATACCCCAGCATCCAATTTGGTCTTAATAATTCTGCACACTTCTTGATAAAGTCCAGGAGGTATTGGAATATTTTTCAAAACCCACGGCGTATGTGGAATTATTGGAATGTCTACGGGTGGGAAGTATTCTGTTTTGAAGCTCCCCCTCTCACTATCATCCCAAGCAAAGGCTTCGTTGTTTTCCATCATAAAATGATGTAGTAGTTTGCGCTCCTCTGGCCACAAGAAATCGCCGTCATGAACTTTGTCAAATTGCTCTCTTCGCTCTTCAGTATAGCGTCCCGTGGGTGTGAATTTTGGTGGGTTTCTATTCAGCTTTGGCAAGGTGTCCATTGGATCGCCTTTTATATCCCGAATAATTCGAAATTTATCTGGTAGGTCCTGAAAGACGGGTCGGATTTTCTGTGCGACTGGTTTATACTTTTTAGTTACCAGTACCTCCCTTGTCGCAGGATGTTCACCCTCCACTTCGCTCGGTTGCGCTTTACCGTCATGGTTATATATCGTATTCATCATGGTTTCCACTGTAGACGCGGTGCCCGATTCTTGACTTTGCT
>NW_001889876.1:241260-243557 GCF_000143565.1 Laccaria bicolor S238N-H82
TGGTTCGGGCCATGTTACTTATGTCTGCGAAGAAAAGTCCTTAAATTGATTACAAACTTATCGACTACCTCAGATGCTACTGGGAGTGCGACAGCTGGTCAATGCGGGGGATAATTCCTTGCGTTTCAGCCTGCGCGCGTCCTCTTTTTATACTATTCTATGTCTTCTATTTATATTTATATGTCCGTGCGTTGTCCGAGAGGTCGGACGAATTAATTCTGATTTTTAGTAAAGGTTTGAAGTGGCTCGATTGTGCGTGGCACAACTGAGCTGACTTCTTTTAAGTTTTCGTAGTGTTTTCTCTATTGTGGCGACGCGACGCATCAGTATTGATGCGTACATGGGAATCGCCGTAAACGGTTTTCACGATCGGTTCAGCCGAGACGAACGGTCCGCTTAGTGATTTTTCTCTCTATTATTAGATACTATGCCCGGGCCTCGGACCGCACGGCAAATCGTTCATAGTTTTTCTCTTTTGGCAGGCTTCGGAATATTTCACGAAGCTTAGTTTTCTTGGGTCAATGATGCCATGATTTGTGATGTGTTGATGCGCGTGATGCACGTGATGCACGTGATGCGCGTGATGCACGTGATGCGCGTGATGCGTCTCTCCACATGATTTCTTGGATCATGCTTCGTAGCACGTGACCGAATGACTTCTCGCGTCAGGTACGCGTCGAGTTTCTACGCTCACGCGTTTATCTTTAGAATTAATATCTTTTAATCCATAATAAAGTGAGACCCTGGTTTGGTGTAAACTCCAACACCCTGTGCGGGGGTGTTTTTACTCTAGAACACTCGGTAGCGTACTATTTCATGGTAGTGTAGCCTTTTATTAGACTTTGAGTATATTGAGGTGATTCGGTCACGAACCGACCGCAATTCCTACTGTCTAAGGCGTGCACATTTCTCGGATGTAAACTTTAATCGACTAGACCGGGTTGCGTCTAACGATCCTTATGATCAATGTGACTGTATTTCTACTATAGGAGGTTTTATAGGAGAAATCGCTAAAATTCGCATTTTTACGGGTGTATTGTTACACTCCGTATCATCGGATATTCTGCACATGCTGTTAATATTTAAATTGCTGCTTCGGGACTTCTGCACTTTCATGCAACATTTGTCTGGACACCTGGGTTGTTATTCTTTCGGATATTCTGCACATGCTGTTAACATTTAAATTGACACCTTGGGACCTCCGCACTTTTATGGGTCGTTATTTTTTCGGATATTTCGCACATGCCATGGATATTTAAGTTGATGCTTTGGGACTTCTGCACTTTCATGCAACATTTGTCTGGACACCTGGGTTGTCTTTCTTTCGGCTATTCCACATGTCCTGTGGATATTTAAATTGATTCGCCAGCATCTGGAGAATATGCCGCAAATTCAAGCCAAATCTCCGGAAATGCAATATCCAGGAATTCCACAATGTCTTTTCCCCAGCATCCAGAGAATACGCCACAGATTCAAGCAAAATCTCTGGAAATGCAATATCTGCGAATTCCGTAAATTTTCTCCCAAGTGCAATATCCGGAAGATTTGCAGGCCAACCATTGGGCCCAACAATCAACCATAGAGTGTCATGGAGGATGGCCCTAACATAGGCACTATAAGCTACCTTGTGAGCAGTTGGGCCCAACATATGCCATTAGGTACAGAAAATATGTTGGCCACAACATTAGCCCATAACCTATTCCTCTGGTCATTGGGCCAAACATACAGCCATCGTGCACCTTCAACATTGAGCCCAACTACCACCCTTAGGCTAATTCCAGCCACGAAATACCACCATAATTGGGCCAAATGATTGGTTTGTGGTGCTTTGTTTGGGCTAATCATTGGGCCCAACATTCAACCTTAAACATCATTATGGCATTGGCCCCACATATGGTCCCATATGTGCATAGCCATTGGGCCCATTTGTGTACTGCTATGAGCCATAGGACAATTGCCAGTTTCTATTGTTATGGTTCAATAGCACACCTGCTGAATGCCCTGGGGCTGATTCATCCTTGGAGGTGTCTTTAAGTCAGGTCATGTTGTAAGTTGACCATGTATTGAGTAGATATCCACATGAATAGCCTCCTCTAGCTTGGAAGCCAACTTGGGCATGATGTGAGAAACTGATGATGTGGCAATAGCAATATGTAAAGTCATGTCAATCCTTCAGCCATAGAGCTTACAATTATGTTTTGAGATAGGACAGTAGGTATCAATATGAAAGGCTTAGAATGACCTTTCCTAATGTGAAAGACAACTTGTGCATGATGTCAAAAACTAATGCTGCAACA
>NW_001889876.1:245152-245998 GCF_000143565.1 Laccaria bicolor S238N-H82
CTTAGAATTTTCATTAGGATATTTCATTAGGCTCCTTCGCTTTTTCATTACTATTTCTCATAAGGATATTTCATTAGGTATTTGGCCCTTTCATTACCATTTCTTAAACTTTTCATTGGGATATTTCATTCAGCTCCTTGACCCTTTCATTACCATTTCATTGAATTTTCATTAGAATATTTCATTATGTTCCTTGACCCTTTCATTACCATTTCTTACAGTTCTCAGTAGGATATTTCATTAGGCTCCTTGGTGCTTTCATTAGATTTTCTTAGAATTTTCATTGGGATATTTCATTCATCTCCTTGACTCTTTCATTACCATTTCATGGAATTCTCATTAGAATATTTCATTAGGCTTCTTGGCGCTTTCATTAGGATATTTCATTATGCTCCTTGACACTTTCATTATGATTTCTTGACCTAGAACTATGATTTGAGATAGGACAGTAGCTATCAATAGGAAGGCATAGAATAGCCTTTCTTCATTTTGAGATAGGACAGTAGCTATCAATAGGAAGGCATAGAATAGCCTTTCTTGACATGAAAGACAACTTGTACATGGTGTCAAAAACCAATGCTGCAGCAATGGCAATATGTAAAATCATGTCAATCCTTTAACCTCATCCCCATAACCTATACAGAGTCAAGGACACTATAAACCATATGTCAACTACAAACTTTTGTAGCCTCAAAAAGCGGACACTACAAACTTTTGTAGTCTAAAAAGCAGACACTACAAACTTTTGTGGTCTAAAAAAGCGGACACTACAAACTCTTCTAATAAAAAAGCAGACACTACAAACTTGTGTAGTCTAAAAAAGCGGACACTACAAAATTTTCTAAT
>NW_001889876.1:247621-249269 GCF_000143565.1 Laccaria bicolor S238N-H82
CGAAGGAGCCTAATGAAATATCCTAATGAAACTTCTAAGAAATGGTAATGAAAAAGCGAAGGAGCCTATTGAAATATCCTAATGAAAATTCTAAGAAATGGCAATGAAAAAGCGAAGGAGCCTAATGAAATATCCTAATGAAAAGTTTAAGAAATGGTAATGAAAGGGCCAAATACCTAATGAAATATCCTTTTGAGAAATAGTAATGAAAAAGCGAAGGAGCCTAATGAAATATCCTAATGAAAATTCTAAGAAATGGTAATGAAAAAGCGAAGGAGCCTATTGAAATATCCTAATGAAAATTCTAAGAAATGGCAATGAAAAAGCGAAGGAGCCTAATGAAATATCCTAATGAAAATTCTAAGAAATGGTAATGAAAAAGCGAAGGAGCCTACTGAAATATCCTAATGAAAATTCTAAGAAATGGCAATGAAAAAGCGAAGGAGCCTAATGAAATATCCTAATGAAAAGTCTATGAAATGGCAATGAAAGGGCCAAAGAGCTTAATGAAATATCCTCATGATATCTCATTATTCTTGCCTATATCTTATGAAAGATTCCAGTGATAAATTGAATGAAATAGATGGGCAATCCTAATGAGATGCCTTTCATAAAACCTGTGGCAGTATACACATTGCCTCTTGGACAGTTGTCATAGATTAATCATAAAAGTGGTAGCCACCAGTCAAACCTAAAACCTTGATCAGACCAATCCCTCCTGTTGAGTACGATGGAGCAGCTGACGCACGTGCGTACCATCGATTCGTCACTGAAGGGACGGACTATGTTACAACCGGAAAAGTCCGTAAAGAACGTCGAGCCTTTGTCCTTTCCTATTACTTGAAAGGGAAAGCTTACAACTTTTATACTCAAAATGTCTCGCTCAATCCTCATGAGTGGACACTTAAATAGTTCTTTGTACAGTTATTTAATTACTGTTTTCCCTCCGATTACAGAACGGAACTATGAGAGAAACTTAGAAAATGCTTCCAAAACAATAAGACCGTTTCGGATTATGCATTCGAACTCAAGGAACTTTTCAACATGATTGGCGTTATAGACGAACATGAGAAAGTTGTCAAATTTTGGAACGGGCTCCGTGCCCCCCTCCAAAAACAACTCTGGATATTTGGACTAAACCCCGAAATGTCCTCTTGGGAAGAAATCCAGGAAGGTGCTGAAACTTTTGAAACTTCAGAAAAGTTTGACCCTCAGCACCGACGGAGTAATAACAATAATAATTTTGGTGGAGGAGCTCCCTCCAGCTCCCACCAAAATAATCGGACTCATCCGAGTGAAAAGAACAGATCGGGGCAGAAACGCTTCGGTTCGCAAACTACTCGTGGGAGCTCCCAGACACCCTCAACTCAACAGAAGCCGCCGAATTCCCAAACAGGGAACAATAGATTTCGTTCGCAAACGCCCCGAAATTCTAACGGTCACTTCAACAATAATAAGAGGGAATGGAAGAGCTCCAAACCCACTAATTTCCAAAGGGAAAAATCAACCCCTCGGCTTAGTGACAAAGAGAAAACAGAATTATTAGCCTCTGGTTCTTGTTTCAAATGTAAAAAACCTGGACATTTGTCTCGCAACTGCCCTGATGGGAATAATGTGCATGCCTCTGGAAGTAAGCCTCCAGGACTAG
>NW_001889876.1:249319-253732 GCF_000143565.1 Laccaria bicolor S238N-H82
TACTGTAGCTGCCTATCACACTCTTTGTACATGACTTACATGAATTAATATGGATGTAGAGTTATGAGATGTCATTCAAGGTACATTGAGAATAATATTTCAACTTTGAATTGGACAGGGGAGTGGTTATTTTGTGAGGCAGGTAGCCTCGTTTACTTGATGATGCAGCATCTCTGTTCAGCTTCATGACTGGAGCTGGCAGTTATTGTGGAGCCGGTGGTAATTGCAGCTTCACAAGTGCTGTCAAGAGCCTCCACAACCAGACTTGTCAATTTTGTGAGTCACAAGACCTGAGCTGAGACTGATGTGGGGGGGAGTTGCCGAGCACTTATACATGCTTAGCTCAACCTGTTACCACAGAATAGGTGGCACATGACCTGAGGCCTGAGGGGAGTGCTTTCTTTATTTGGCTTTTACTCCAAATGTTTAACCATAGCCAAGCCCCTTCACCCATTTAAGGTTTTAACAACATCATGGATTGTCAATTTACTCATTCCATTTTATTCCAGGTTTCTCTTCCTATATGCATACATCAAATTACTGATATATTGAACTTCTTTGATCCCATACAACATATGCTTCCCAGCTTGGCTCACGACTCTGCTCACACACACCTAGCTGAACTGACACAACAACCATGTGGCACAGAACCATGACATACACTATGGATACATGAATACATGAATACATGAATACATGAATACAATACAAGAATACTTGTCTACATGGATACAAGGATACAAGAATATGTGTATACATTGATACATAAATACAAGAATATGTGTATATGTGGATACCTGAATACAAGGATACAAGAATATATGTATACATGGATACATATGTGGGTACCTAAATACAAGGATACACATATATGTGAATACCTGAATACAAGGATACAAGAATATGTGTATACATAGATACCTGAATACAAGAATACATGAATAGTATATATGGATACATATACATGAATACAATTATACAATTATACATGGATAGATACATGTATACAATTTATACTCAATACTCTGTCTAGTATGATGATATCTTCTATCATAAAAAACATTTTGATACTCTCTCATTGTTCAAACAAGCAAGGTATTATTATCATACTTCAATCATACTATTCTATTACTCTCATACCAATCTCTATATCTACACTATACTATCATATAAGTACAATTCTTCTTATCATTGGAGTTAGTATACCCATTTTATACCATTCTCATATTACACTAACTTACACCAGAGCATAGTTCTCAAAATGTTTGGTTCTTGTGTTATAGTGCCAACTTTGTAAAAAAAATCATGTGACATTCTTTATTGTGAGTTAGTGTATATTATATACTATCATGATATACTTCCAATACTCCTCTTCTAGTATTTAACTAGTATTTAATCCTCACATTAAAACTATTCATTTTGTATTACTATATCTATCTGATACCATTCTCATATTATATTGTGTAGTATTATGATATGCTTTCAATACTCCTCTTCAAGTATTCAACTAGTATTTATCCTTGTATCCATGTATTCATGTATTCATGTATCCATAGTGTATGTCATGGTTCTGTGCCACATGGTTGTTGTGTCAGTTCAGCTAGGTGTGTGTGTGAGCAGAGTCGTGAGCCAAGCTGGGAAGCATATGTTGTATGGGATCAAAGAAGTTCAATATATCAGTAATTTGATGTATGCATATAGGAAGAGAAACCTGGAATAAAATGGAATGAGTAAATTGACAATCAATGATGTCATTAAAACCTTAAATGGGTGAAGGGGCTTGGCTATGGTTAAACATTTGGAGTAAAAGCCAAATAAAGAAAGCACTCCCCTCAGGCCTCAGGTCATGTGCCACCTATTCTGTGGTAACAGGTTGAGCTAAGCATGTATAAGTGCTCGGCAACTCCCCCCCACATCAGTCTCAGCTCAGGTCTTGTGACTCACAAAATTGACAAGTCTGGTTGTGGAGGCTCTTGACAGCACTTGTGAAGCTGCAATTACCACTGGCTCCACAATAACTGCCAGCTCCAGTCATGAAGCTGAACAGAGATGCTGCATCATCAAGTAAACGAGGCTACCTGCCTCACAAAATAACCACTCCCCTGTCCAATTCAAAGTTGAAATATTATTCTCAATGTACACTAACTGGGAAAAAAGAATGTCTGGTCATTTTTTGGACAAAGTTGGTGCTGTAACACAAGAACCAAACATTTTCAGAACTAAGCTCTGGTATATGAGACATAGCTAAGGAGGTGTAGATTGTACATACCAAGTCTGGGGATGAATGAATGAAAACTCAGGATAAGGCAGAGCATTCACTGTGACAACTTTCCAAAATGGGATTTAACANAATGGGAAATTCTGAATGACTGNCACCTACTGAAAGCAATTCACAACTTGAGGAAGAGATATTTTGAACACTGGATCTCCCTGCTATTGTTATGAGCTTCATAAAGTCTTTGGGCTAGAAAATTTATATCCTCCCCTAAAAGGTAAATTTGAACTTGTTCTCCACTTTATGTATTTTTCACTCAATATATTTGTTGGAATGAGGAAAAATGACTCCCTATTCATGTTTGTAGTGTGTATAATACAAAAGGTAGGTAGAAATGTTAAAATGACCATTGCATGATGTCTGTAGAAGTTAATTTCCAGAGTTTTTCTGAAAGTAAACAAGTATCTACAACATTGGTCCTTCTTTTCTGCAAGAAGAAAAAATGCTACCACCCTTTTGAGTTAATCCATGGAGACTCAGGACGTCCTTTAAACAACACCTGAAGTATAATATGATAGCAAATAAATTTACACTGGGTATAACTTGAATAGTCCCCAAGAAAAGTACATTTTGCATAGAGCAATCGTCCTGGACCAATCCTTGACATTTTTCTTGGTGAATTGGGGCTGAAAATATTTCACAAGGCACTTCTCATACCTAGGAACACTATCCCAAGGAAATAAACAGAGGTCCTATTCATACAAGGATCTGAGACCCCCAGACCTTTCTAGGCCTGATTTGGAAATCTCTCTGTCATGCTTCAGCAAGCTTTGCGGGCCATTTGAGAAGCATCTGTGCCCAAAACTCAAGAGATAGGTAGAAGCACTTGGCATGGATAGTGTTGCCGCGGCTCGGCTAGCCGAGAGCCGGCTTATGTAAGCCAGCTAAATTTCCTTAAGTGGCTTGGCTCGGCTTTTAGCTGACCCAAAGCCGGCTCAAGCCGGCACATAATTCTCAAAGTGATGTGACTATAAATCTGGGTAAATTAGATGCTGTCTACCTGATAGATACACAGTGTAATGTATATTTCGAGCATAGAATTATAATAGAAACCAAATGATTATGAAAATAAATAGAAATTCGCAAAAAAAATAGGGGAGGATGTGAGATAGCATAGAAATAGGAGCATGTATGGATGTCATCTCTTCAGCTCCTTCAAATACGACTAGAATACAATGTAAACAAGCCTTCAGTGAAGAAAAATGGTGGAAAGCTGACTGAGATACAGCTCAACTCCCCCCAAAAGAGAAAATGTAACATATCTCCGGAACGCGGACACGCAAACCTCTCGTCTCTTCGGGACCTTCAAACGACACTAGAATACATTTTAAACGAGCCCTAGATCATAAGAAATGATGGAAATTTGACTGACCTAGGGTACTCACTCCCCAAAACAGAAAATGGAAGATATCTCCAGAACGCGGACACGCAAACCTCTCGTCTTTTCGGGACCTTCAAACGACACTAGAATATGTTTTAAACGAGCCCTAGATCATAAGAAACGATGGAAATTTGACTGACCTAAGGTACTTGCTCCCCAAAACAGAAAATGGAAGATATCTCCAGAACGCGGACACGCAAACCTCTCGTCTCTTTGGGACCTTCAAACAACACTAGAATACGTTTTAAACTAGCCCTAGATCATAAGAAACGATGGAAACTTGACTGACCTAAGGTACTTGCTCTCCAAAACAGAAAATGGAAGATATCTCCAGAACGCGGACATGCAAACCTCTCGTCTCTTTGGGACCTTTAAACTACACTAGAATATGTTGTAAACGAGCCTTTAATGAAGGATGGTGATGGAGAATTCACAAAGATAGAGTACACCCTCCTGATGAATCATGAAACTTAGCATGACAGATATCTCAAAAATATGATGGCAGATGCCTCTCGTCTCTTCAGGCCCTGAAATCGACATCAAATAGCTGGTACTCAATACTTATTTGGTAGAAAACAGTACAGAACTGACCAAGATACAAAATAGCCTCATGGTGTCTATCCAGCATCTATTACATGTTTCTTAGGGCTATTATTGGGCTATTCTGGTACCCATTCTTATCTTATACTATGTGGAACTCGTTTACGGTTAAACATACATTGGGGGAGAAGAGGACAAGGAAAGTAAAAGAGACGTA
>NW_001889876.1:253794-261177 GCF_000143565.1 Laccaria bicolor S238N-H82
TTTGATAGGCTCATTCAGGTTGACCAGAGGTATGTTCTGGCTACCTCCCCAGTTAGCACATATTTTTTTTTTTAGATGCCAAAAATGGCCTCCAGAATAAAAACCTTCTCAAGGCTCCAGCTTTCACTGAAATTAGTCCATACCAAGGGAAGTGTAACACAACTACATAATGTAAAAGAATACACAAATACATTTGAGGTACAATAGATTCTTAGAAAGAACCAGAAAAATGAACCAACCTTCATTCTTTTTGCACTCAACTGTACATGAATACATGGATACAAGGATACAAGAATATGTGTATATGTGGATACCTGAATACAAGGATACAAGAATATATGTATACGTGGATACATATAGATACCTAAATACAAGGATACACATATATGTGAATACCTGAATACAAGGATACAAGAATATGTGTATACATAGATACCTGAATACAAGAATATGTGTATATGTGAATACATGAATATATGGATACATATACATGAATACAATTATACAATTATACATGGATAGATACATGTATACAATTTATACTCAATACTCTGTCTAGTATGATGATATCTTCTATCATAAAAAACATTTTGATACTCTCTCATTGTTCAAACAAGCAAGGTATTATTATCATACTTCAATCATACTATTCTATTACTCTCATACCAATCTCTATATCTACACTATACTATCATATAAGTACAATTCTTCTTATCATTGGAGTTAGTATACCCATTTTATACCATTCTCATATTACACTAACTTACACCAGAGCATAGTTCTCAAAATGTTTGGTTCTTGTGTTATAGTGCCAACTTTGTAAAAAAAATCATGTGACATTCTTTATTGTGAGTTAGTGTATATTATATACTATCATGATATACTTCCAATACTCCTCTTCTAGTATTTAACTAGTATTTAATCCTCACATTAAAACTATTCATTTTGTATTACTATACCTATCTGATACCATTCTCATATTATATTGTGTAGTATTATGATATGCTTTCAATACTCCTCTTCAAGTATTCAACTAGTATTTAATCCCCACCTCAAATTTACCAAATTGAAATTTGTATACCCTTCTGATACTGACATGATATTATATTGTATAATATTATGATATATCTTCATTACTTCTCATCTAGTATTGAATCCTCACATTAAAATTGTTGATTTTAAAATTCTGTTCAATGTCATACCCTTCACATACTTTTTGAATTTCCATACACCAGTATTATGCTTTTATTATAAAAGTATGAAATGTAGCTTTCAAACAGTATGATAAAATATCATAGCATACTATTTGGATACTCTGCCTGCAATATTTAAAGAGTATATAGATATTTCACTCTCATACTTTTTCCATACCAACAAAATACCTGTCAGGCAGTATTGTTTGTTTGTTCTTGATACTAACACAATACTGGCATCTCAGTATGTTGGTCATCTTTAATGAATATCTGCTTAATATTGTGTTAGTATCCAATATGAAAATGCGATATATTTTCATACTTTCAAGATATTCCCTTTATATCTACTCTCTAGTATCATATAAGTATCTTTTGAATATTATATATAATATTTTTAAAGTATCTTATCCTGAAGAATCATACTCTTAAAATATTGGCCAATCAGTATGTTGAAGATATTTTGTTCAAAGTTAAGATACTGTGATAGAAGTATTATTCTAGTATGTGACCCAGTATTGAGGAAAAACATTTGAATACAATCAAAATACTAATCAGATACTTCAGCATGGGTAATAAAATATATATCTTCATACCAATCACATACCTGGTGGATGGTATTTTGGGAAAATTTTATGTACCATCAAAATACTCTCAAAATATTCTCACGTCAGTATGTTGGAATGTTTGCAGTGGAAGTCTAGTGTGGACCGAGGTTGATAACCTAGGAGGCTGGAGAAAGGAGAGGTGCTGGTTGACGAATGCACTGCTGAATTGTAGGCGAATTCCAATAAATGTAGCCACTCCGCCCAATCGTTGCGCTCCGCGTTGATATAAGCTCTGAGCATGGTCTCCAACAACCGATTCAAAATTTCCGTTTGACCATCGTGCTGAGGATGATGCGAAGATGATAGCAGCATTTTCGTTTTTATCTCTTGTGCGATTCCCTTCCAGAAGTCTGAAGTCCAGCGGGGGTCCCTGTCGCAGATAATGCTCTCAGGTATGCTGTATCTGCATACTATGTGTCGAGTGAATAGTCTAGCGAAATCTCTGGCATTGATGCCCGTGGAAGTGGGAATGAAGTTGGCATGTTTCGTCAGGCGGTCCACTACTACGAAGATGGCGTTGAACTCTCCGCACATGGGTAAATTCACTATAAAATCCATGGAAATGGAAGAGTAGGGTTGATGTGGGATTGGGTTAGGGATTAGATAGCCGTATCGGTTGAAATTCGAAGGTTTGATCTTTTGACAGATATCACACGTTTCACAGAAATGGAGGATGTCTGCTTTCATTCGCCTCCAATAAAATCGAGGGCTTAGACGATGCCATAATTTCTCCGTTCCCATATGAGTGGTTTCTAGGGGACTCTCGTGTGCTTCCATCAATATTTCCAGATGTAATGCCTTAGGTACACATAGTCTCGGGTGGTAGTTGGCATCACGGAAGTACAATAATCCGTCTAGATCCTTGAAAAACCGAAATCCTGGTTCCCACAAGCCAACTTCCGAACGCTTGTCTTCCCAAACAGAATGGAAACTAGGGTCGTCCTTGTAACCTTGTAACCATTTCTGACGAACGGCGTCGGACATTTGAGTGTGAATGTATCCTGGGGGTTTGCTTGCTTTTTCGTAAGAGATCTTCGTGTCATCAGGTATGGTATCCGTATTATTCTCCCTTTCTAATGGATGATCTGTGTTTGTCGCGCAAGTGGCAGGGTAAGCATGTATGGGTTCTTCCAAGCAGTCAGATAAAGTGAATATGGACATTCCCATTTTTTGAGCAGGAGTGTAATTGTCCATGACATCTGCCACATTGATTTGGATGGGGGATGATTCGTCTCTTAAAGGGGAAGTGAAGGCTGGGACCACTCGCGGTAGTCGTGACAAAGGATCGACGTTGGAGTGTTTACGACTGGGTCTGTGTATAATCTCTAGACCAGGAGCGTACGCCGAGAAGACTGCGCCCCATGCTGCTAATCTTCAGTTGGAATTCTCGTATGTTCTCGCCCATTGGAGGGCTGCGTGATCCGTAACCAGTAAGATTTTTTCACCCTCGATGAATGGTTGGAATTTGACTAGACCTTCTTTCACCGCTAGTGCTTCTCTTTCAGTGGCTGAATAGCGAGTCTCTGCCGGCTTGAATGATCTAGACCAGTAGCCTATAACTTGTTCTACGTAGACCACTGTGTCATCCAAGGTAGCCCCCCATTCCTGATGAGCCTTGTCATCTGCCAGGGAAGAGGACAGGCTAATTGGAATCTTCGGAACCAGCTCACCTGTCTCGTATGCTTTCCTCAGTCACTCGTAGACTCGAGTCCCTTGGAGATCCTTCACTTTCAACGGTTGGATCTGTTGCAAAGTGCACCCAATCGCAAAGTCGGATGCGTCTGTGTAAAGGCGGTAAGGAAGGCCTTCGATTGGGTGTCCCAAGACTGGTGCTTTTTGAAGGGCTTCTCTAGCATCACAGAAAGCGCGTTCATGTTCCTCTTTCCATTCCCACTTCTGGCTTTTCTTCAAAAGACCAAAAAGGGGAGAGCATATATCGGCGTAGAAGGTATGAAAGCTGAGAAGTACACTATCATGCCCAAGAAAGTCTGTAGCTCGGAAACCTTATTTGGGCGTTGAAGTTCCGTAATAGCGCGAACTTTCTCTAAGTGTGTCGAGAGTCGGAGCCCCGAAACCTTGTGACCTAGTAGGAGAATGGAGTCATAGAACATGTGACATTTAGTAGGTGATAGTGTGATTCCGGCATGTTCAATAGCCCCCAAGACTTTGTCTAAGTGCGTAATGTGGTCCTCGTAAGATTTAGAGTAGACAACTATGTCGTCAATATACACCAAGCAGAAGATCCAAAGGTAAGGAGCTAGGATATTCTGCATAATCCATCGGAATATCGATGGGCCGTTGCGCAAGCCGAAAGGTAGGCGACGAAACTGAAACAGTCCCCTGTGTGTCCGAAATGCTGTCTTCTCCACATCTTCCTCCACCATTTCTAGTTGAGTGAAACCGGAAAGCGCGTCGAGGGAAGACAGAACTTGCGCGCCTGAGAGAGAAGCGAGAATTTCGGATTGGCGAGGGATGGGAAACTCGTCTGGTATTGTTGCAGCATTCAATTTGTGGTAGTCGACGCAAAATCGAGCTTTCCCATGTCGGTACACGATAACTACAGGCGCACTCCATGGGCTCCGAGAAGGTTCGATAACACCTTGCTCAAACCACTTGTCGATTTGCTCATTCACTGCGTTTCCCGTTGAATTTATTTTTTCGTACAATGTGGGAAAGTCCAACTTTCTGGGCTTGTTCCTTGTTGTCTTCGAACAAAAATACTAGACATTCCCATATCACACTAGTGGCTACCACTATTTATGATTAATCTATGACAACTGTCCAAGAGCCATTGTGTATAATGCCACAGGTTTTATGAAAGGCATCTCATTAGGATTGCCCATCTATTTCATTCAATTTGTCACTGGAATCTTTCATAAGTTATAGGCAAGGATAATGAGATATCATGGGGATATTTCATTAGGCTCTTTGGCCCTTTCATTATCATTTCTGAGACTTTTCATTACGATATTTCATTAGGCTGCTTCGCTTTTTCATTACCATTTCATAGAATTTTCATTAGGATATTTCATTAGGCTCCTTGGCACTTTCATTACCATTTCTTAGAATTTTCATTAGGATATTTCATTAGGCTCCTGCGCTTTTTCATTATCATTTCTTAGAAATCTCATTAGGATATTTAATTAGGCTCCTGTGCTTTTTCATTATCATTTCTTAGAATTTTCATTAGGATATTTCTAGTGTTTGAAAGTCCGGTTCGGTCCGGTTTTTTGATGCCCAGGGGCGTTAACCGTAACCGTAACCGGTCTGCCTTTTCCCCAGATGTCAAAAGACAAGACCGGACCGCAAAAAGACCGCAGACCGCGGTTTTTTGCGGTCTATAGACCGGTTTCGGTCTGCATCAGTTTTAACCGGTTTATGACCGGTCTTTAGGCCAATATTTTAAAATTATGAATCGGTAAATTTATTAACATCTCTAATAGCTTCAAAACGAGCCCAAGAACGTTAAATCCCGTTAGGTATTGGTGCTTCTATAAAATAAGTCTGGTACATCTATTATTCCCAAAAGTAATTTACATTTTAATTCATATCTCTCTCGATTTTTTACCAAATCGTACGTTCTTGGGTGCGTTTTAAAGGGTATTTAAGGGGCTACAAAAAACCGGTCCAAACCGGTCAAGACCGGTTCACGTTAACCGGTCTTTTTGCGGTCTTTACATTTCAAGAATAAAAGACCGTAACCGCAGGTCCGGTCTTTTGCGGTCTTGGTCCGGTCTGGTTACGGTCTTTTTCCAGTCACGAGACCGGACTTCCAAACACTAGATATTTCATTAGGCTCCTTCGCTTTTTCATTACCATTTCTTAGAATTCTCATTAGGATATTTAATTAGGCTCCTGCGCTTTTTAATTATCATTTCTTAGAATTTTCATTAGGATATTTCATTAGGCTCCTTGGCACTTTCATTACCATTTCATAGAATTTTCATTAGGATATTTCATTAGGCTCCTTGACACTTTCATTACCATTTCATAGAATTTTCATTAGGATATTTCATTAGGCTCCTGTGCTTTTTCATTATCATTTCTTAGAATTTTCATTAGGATATTTCATTAGGCTCCTGTGCTTTTTCATTACCATTTCATAGAATTTTCATTAGGATATTTCATTCGGCTCCTGCGCTTTTTCATTACGATTTTTTATAGGATATTTCATTAGGCTCCTTGGCACTTTCATTAGATTTTCTTGGAATTTTCCTTGGGATATTTCATTAGCTCCTTGACCCTTTCATTACCATTTCATTGAATTTTCATTAGAATGCTTCTTGGCGCTTTCATTAGGATATTTCATTACACTCCTTGACCATTTCATTAGATTTTTCATTGGGAGATTTCATTGGGGCATCTGGCCCTTTCATTACCATTTCTTTTAGGATATTTCATTGAGCACCTTGACGATTTCATCACTTCTCATTAGGCTCCCTGGCACTTTCATTACTATTTCTTAGATTTTTCATTAGGATATTTCATTAGGCCCTTTGGCACTTTCATTACCGAAAACTATATAATAATGATGATATGTATCACATGGGTTGTTGGGAGGGTGGTCACATGACCAATTACCAAAAATAGTCAAAAAGCGAAAGTTGTACCCCTGCACTGTAGCTTCCCGAATCTGGTTGAATTATGTTCTGAAGTGCTCCTGTTGTGGAGGTATGAGCTAAAGGAATTCCAAAAGCGTCGTTTTTTTTGTTGGTTTTTTGCATTTTTCTTCATGAAAACAAAACCAAATAACATGATTCCAACACATTTAGAAAGCTAGATGAAAGGGCAACAAATATCATATCGTGGGAAAATTGACCAAAAAAGGAAGGTGCATTCCCTAAAAGAGCAATCAGCACTGACAGACTACAAGAGTCAGATATAGACTACCAAGTTTACTGATAGACTACAAAAAAGTTGGACATAGGCTACAAAGTTTACTGATAGACTACAAAAGCTTGGACTTAGACTACAAAATTAGGGTTACATTAAAAGATTTTGTAGTGTCCGCTTTTTCATTAGAAAAGTTTATAGTGTCCGCTTTTTTAGACTACAAAAGTTTGTAGTGTGTGCCTTTTCATTAGAAAAGTTTGTAGTGTCCGCTTTTCAGACTACAAAAGTTTGTAGTGTCCGCTTTTTCATTAGAAAAGTTTGTAGTTGACATATAGTTTATAGTATCCTTGACTCTGTATAGGTTATGGGGATGAGGTTAAAGGATTGACATGATTTTACATATTGCCATTGCTGCAGCATTTACTTTTGACATCATGTACAAATTGTCTTTCACATCAAGAAAGGCTATTCTATGCCTTCATATTGATAGCTACTGTCCTATCTCAAACCCTACTTGTAGGTTTATGGGGAACTGGCTAAAGGATTCACATGACTTTACATATTGATTACTATTGCCACATCATCAGCTTTTCACATCATGCCCACTGTTCTGTCTCAATACATTGTTAACTTACATCATGACCTGACTTAAGGATACTTCCAGGGACCAATCAGCTCATCCTATTGCCCTGAAAGAGCTGATATCACAGTTGACTAGGTTTGGGACAGGCAAGTAGCTATCAATGTGAAAG
>NW_001889876.1:262405-285404 GCF_000143565.1 Laccaria bicolor S238N-H82
AAAAACTAATCATTTGGCAGTAGTAATATGTAAAGCAATTTAATCCTTCAAACCATATCCACATGGACCTAGAACCATGATTTGAGATAG
Source organism: Laccaria bicolor S238N-H82 (assembly GCF_000143565.1). Classification (NCBI taxonomy): domain Eukaryota; kingdom Fungi; phylum Basidiomycota; class Agaricomycetes; order Agaricales; family Hydnangiaceae; genus Laccaria; species Laccaria bicolor. The sequence continues at coordinate 262,496 of NW_001889876.1, forward strand.
GACAGTAGCTATCAATATGAAGGCATAGAATAGCCTTTCTTGATGTGAAAGACAATTTGTACATGATGTCAAAAGTAAATGCTGCAGCAATGGCAATATGTAAAATCATGTCAATCCTTTAACCTCATCCCCATAACCTATACAGAGTCAAGGATACTATAAACTATATGTCAACTACAAACTTTTCTAATGAAAAAGCGGACACTACAAACTTTTGTAGTCTGAAAAGCGGACACTACAAACTTTTCTAATGAAAAGGCACACACTACAAACTTTTGTAGTCTAAAAAAGCGGACACTATAAACTTTTCTAATGAAAAAGCGGACACTACAAAATCTTTTAATGTAACCCTAATTTTGTAGTCTAAGTCCAAGCTTTTGTAGTCTATCAGTAAACTTTGTAGCCTATGTCCAACTTTTTTGTAGTCTATCAGTAAACTTGGTAGTCTATATCTGACTCTTGTAGTCTGTCAGTGCTGATTGCTCTTTTAGGGAATGCACCTTCCTTTTTTGGTCAATTTTCCCACGATATGATATTTGTTGCCCTTTCATCTAGCTTTCTAAATGTGTTGGAATCATGTTATTTGGTTTTGTTTTCATGAAGAAAAATGCAAAAAACCAACAAAAAAAACGACGCTTTTGGAATTCCTTTAGCTCATACCTCCACAACAGGAGCACTTCAGAACATAATTCAACCAGATTCGGGAAGCTACAGTGCAGGGGTACAACTTTCGCTTTTTGACTATTTTTGGTAATTGGTCATGTGACCACCCTCCCAACAACCCATGTGATACATATCATCATTATTATATAGTTTTCGGTAATGAAAGTGCCAAAGGGCCTAATGAAATATCCTAATGAAAAATCTAAGAAATAGTAATGAAAGTGCCAGGGAGCCTAATGAGAAGTGATGAAATCGTCAAGGTGCTCAATGAAATATCCTAAAAGAAATGGTAATGAAAGGGCCAGATGCCCCAATGAAATCTCCCAATGAAAAATCTAATGAAATGGTCAAGGAGTGTAATGAAATATCCTAATGAAAGCGCCAAGAAGCATTCTAATGAAAATTCAATGAAATGGTAATGAAAGGGTCAAGGAGCTGAATGAAATATCCCAATGAAAATTCCAAGAAAATCTAATGAAAGTGCCAAGGAGCCTAATGAAATATCCTAATGAAAATTCTATGAAATGGTAATGAAAAAGCACAGGAGCCTAATGAAATATCCTAATGAAAATTCTAAGAAATGATAATGAAAAAGCGCAGGAGCCTAATGAAATATCCTAATGAGAATTCTAAGAAATGGTAATGAAAAAGCACAGGAGCCTAATGAAATATCCTAATGAAAATTCTAAGAAATGATAATGAAAAAGCACAGGAGCCTAATGAAATATCCTAATAAAAATTCTATGAAATGGTAATGAAAAAGCGAAGGAGCCTAATGAAATATCCTAATGAAAATTCTAAGAAATGGTAATGAAAAAGCGCAGTAGCCTAATGAAATATCCTAATGAAAAATCTAAATATCCTAATGAAAAATCTATGAAATGGTAATGAAAAAGCGAAGCAGCCTAATGAAATATCCTAATGAAAATTCTAAGAAATGATAATGAAAAAGCGCAGGAGCCTAATGAAATATCCTAATGAGAATTCTAAGAAATGGTAATGAAAAAGCGCAGGAGCCTAATGAAATATCCTAATGAGAATTCTAAGAAATGGTAATGAAAAAGCGAAGGAGCCTAATGAAATATCCTAATAAAAATTCTATGAAATGATAATGAAAAAGCGCAGGAGCCTAATGAAATATCCTAATGAGATTTCTAAGAAATGATAATGAAAAAGCGCAGGAGCCTAATGAAATATCCTAATGAAAATTCCTTTGAAATGGTAATGAAAAAGCGCAGGAGCCTAATGAAATATCCTAATAAAAATTCTATGAAATGGTAATGAAAAAGCGCAGGAGCCTAATGAAATATCCTAATGAAAAGTCTCAGAAATGATAATGAAAGGGCCAAAGAGCCTAATGAAATATCCCCATGATATCTCATTATCCTTGTCTATAACTTATGAAAGATTCCAGTGATAAATTGAATGAAATAGATGGGCAATCCTAATGAGATGCCTTTCATAAAACCTGTGGCATTATACACAATGGCTCTTGGACAGTTGTCATAGATTAATCATAAAAGTGGTAGCCACCAGTCCATATCAACCCGCTTTTCCTTTCCCTCCCTCTTCCATATCAATTGCGACAGAAAACCTCACTCAGCATCATGTTTCCTGTGCTTTCCCGACATTTCGAGATGAATGGGTATCATGCTCTTCCCCATTCCCAAGCACACGTCGTTTTGTTGGAGATACCTCGTAAAGTCCATGTTTCCGCTGCTTCCTAGGTTGCGACTAGATATTTTTTCATAGGAAATCTCAAGTGCTAAGGTACTTGTTACTTAAGTTCTCTGAAGTACTTCAAATATTCCCGAAGCCCTGCTGAAGTTAGTACATGGTAAGTACACTAACATCTTTCGAGGACATGGCTCACCAGACCTTGCAGCTGCCACGTAGCGCTTTCGCCCCCCTGCTTCCACCTTATCTTGCCTGCCCCCGGCCGCGCCCTCGGAATAGACTCACGGATGCTGAACGTGAACAGCGCCGCCGCAAGTTAGGGCTACCCTGTGCGCTCGACCAGTGGCTCCACAAGTCGCTTCCCGTAGCTTCCAATCCATCTAGCGAAGAATCTGAAGGCATAATAAGCACAGGGTTATGGTTTCAGGATCACGTTGAATGCACAGTGAGAGTTGTTAAAGAAGCAGTCAGTTCAATCTTCATTCTCTTCTTCTATCTAATTCACCATTTCCATAGGGGCTCGTTGAGGAACCGTTTCAAGACCCTCCTACCTACACCCTCTACATGAACATTCGCCTTCCTCCATCTTCAGGCTTTCTTATCTACTACTGGACAAGCCCCCACGTTATCCTCGATACCTACATAGGCGAGAATACTGACCTCGAGGCCCCTGACTGGGTCAATTTAATCAGCTCCCCCCGCGCATTCTGGCAGCCACGTTCACACATGATCGAGGTTGTTGCGGAGCTTTCGACCACACCAAATAATGAAAAACTGTCAGCGAAGATTCTAGCTTGGTCAACAGCAGTGTCGGTATGTATATCCTCTTCGTTGACGTGATCTTGATGTTAATTCTTTTCTTAGCGATCTTCGCGCTTGCGTACGCAGCCCTTCGCATTGTTGGCTTCGATTCCTCTCAATTGTTGATCACACAAGCCTCGCGCATATGAACTAGACTGTGCGGAATCACTCACCCACCGACTGAGGTTGTTGAATGTAGTAGGATCCTCCTCTTCCCGACGTCGTTCTATCACATAGTATAGTGTACCATATGGCATAGATAGTATCAAAATACTTTTTCTCCTCTCGAAAACCTACTGTATGGGACAAATGTTGTGTACTTAGATATTTTTTTTGGTCCAAACAAAGCAGTTGATAGAGCTGTGTAGTATTCTCAACATAGCACACTCAAATGACATCTGTTTGCCTTGAAAATGGATTCGTTCGACGCAGATTTTGATTCTGCATCTAGACGTACAAGGTATATAATATAATCTGTCAAAGTCTGAAAGAGCGAGTTGCAACAACCTTAAGTCTGCCAGTGCCTCGGAAGAAGGGGATTATCCTTCTCCCTTAACCCTCACCATTTTCTTCAATTTTTTTTTGCTCAATAATTTCGACCTTCAGCTTGCCAGCAAAACTGTTTTCATACAGAACGGTGCAGACTTAAATGTGTACAAGTAGGTGTAAAGCTCTTGAGGCTTTTTTTCTGAGGCTCGGATTTCTGTTGAAGAAATTCCCACATCTGCTCGAACACGCGTTCATCCCTCAGTGCCGTTCATGGTGTCTCTTGCTCTATATTCCGCTAATTGCATACTCTATCCTCCCCAATAATCATATTATATCATTGCCCTTCAACTATATTATGTCGCCCGTGCGCCATTCTAATATTTTGTGCAAGAGCCAAGACTCCTTGACTTCAAAATGGTACGTCCAGCTGGAAACCACATCTTTCAAGGTTGACTTATCTTAATCAAGCCACCAAAACGAGGAAAACGAAGGGATGTGCCTTGTGAATGCTCCCAATGTGGAGGAATATTGTATGTCTCACAAGAGGATCGCCGTGGACACCTGCAGCGCGACAAACTCGCAATGGCAGCAAGAAATCAATTGGAAGATGAACCAACCTCCCTATCTAACATTACACAGACAATGAATGAAGGTCCTTCTACACCACCCCAACCAGCCAGGTCTTTGCCTGCCACTCCTACTCGACCATTTTCCGTAGGACAACCCCCGGGAACCCCCATCAGTGCCCGTCGCACAGCTTCTCTCTGTGCTCAGGAAGAACGTGCACGAAATTTACAGATTGACATGCTTTCGGAGCTGAACGAAGTCCCGGAAGTGCTGATGGACGATGACTGGGAGGAGCCGCTGCTTGATGACGATGACGCAGCACAAGAGTCAACAGCCTCCATCACTCCTTTCTCGCGAGTCTCGGCGACATCCAATCTGTCTCCAGTCTCCAGCACACCAAACCCCATTAATTATACATCCGAGGGGCCCAGCAACTTAGCCGTCCCAATTGCAGATGGTGTTCCAGAACACAAGCATGCGGAGAATGACCCGGATCCATTCTTCAAACTGGGGGCCACTGATAATCCCCTTCCTGCCGCCCCTACCACTGTTCACCTGCATCACGGCATTTACCTTCTGTACGTGCTGGTGGCTTGGCTCCATCTCCAGTTCCATCTTCCCGTTCGAGCATGCTCCGCTCTCATCAGTGTGGTTGCGCTGATCATCCAGGCTTTTGGCCAGACGATAAACCCGCCACCCATCACAACTCTTCATCGAGTCATGAACCGGCTAGATGTGGAACCTACCTTTGACATTTTACCCACCTGCCCCAACTGTCTCGAAGTATACCCTGACATGGAGGACACCCCAACCATCTGTGCCAATTGCAGTTCATTTATTTTCAAGGCTGCTAATCCTCGCTTGGCTATGAATTCTCAGGCGCCAGTTTCAACCACACGTACACCTCTTCTGCGCTTTCCATACAAGAGTATACAATCCCAGCTAGCTAGTATCCTTTCACTTCCAGGAATTGAAGAGGAGCTCGATGGCTGGCGCAAACGTCAACGCACGCCGGGAAAGTATTTCGATGTGTTTGATGGTGATATCCCCAAGAACATCAAGGCTCATGACGGCACTCGTTTCTTTCGCAACGACCATGGGGATTTAAATGGTCCCGAAGGAGAGCTTCGAATTGCACTCACGCTTGGTGTGGACTGGTATGTGATACGGTTATCTATTCTTTTTTATTCTCACATCTTGCACTGCAGGTTTTCTTATCTTCGAAGTCAAATTGCGCCTTCGCATACGTCAGGTCCCATTTCTTTCAACATTGCTAATCTCCGTGATCATTTGCGGTAGGTTAAGCACAATGTAAAGATTTTTTTCAGTATTGAAGAGTAACTAGGTATCGCACGGCAAACTTGCTCCTCGGTGGCATAATGCCTGGACCAAAGGAAGGTAACCCTGATCAATGCCAACGGTTTCTGCGTATCATCGTCAATGAGCTCCTCTGCTTGTGGCGTCATGGTGTCCGTCTACCAACACCATCTTGTCCCGAGGGACGTTTGATACGCGTTATACTTATCTGGATTTGTTGTGATAAGCCTGCAGCTCATAAAATGGGTGGATTTGGTTCACACTCACATACAATGTTTTGCACTCGATGCTGGATCAAACAGGCTGACAAGGCTTCCTCTGCATCATTTCAAAAGAATGGTATGTATTTTTTTGTGTGTGGCTTCAGTTATTAATTTTGATTATCAAGGGTTTCGAACGCGCACTGATGCCGAGCACCGCAAGGCTGGTGAAAAGTATGCCCACCTCAAATCTGCAAGTGCTCGTGAAGATTTCGTTAAGCAATATGCTGCACGATGGTCCGAGTTCGCACGCCTGCCTTATTTTGATCTTGTGCGTATGATTGTTATTGATCCTATGCATAACCTCCTACTTGGTTAGTTGATTGGTGAAATTTATCTACCTTTCATGTGCTGATGTTCGCACAGGTCTCGTCAAAACCCACTTCTACCATATCTGGGTCCAAGGCAAAATTTTACGCAAAACTAAAGAACTTCGGGCTCTACATAACATTCTAAGTAATGTACGTTTTTCGGTCTAGGCGAGCGTGAAGTGATTACCGATGTTTACGTTCTTTTAGTTCAGCATGCCGGCTTACCTTGGACGGCTACAATCGCTTGTCGGAATCCCCACTGGTGGATCACTGACTGCTGACCAGTGGCTTTTGATGGCTGTAGTAGTTGGGCCTATTGCGGTCTGTGCATTCTTCGAAAAGATAGTTGTTCAATGCTGACTCATGTTCCACAGATTCCTCAAATATGGCATGACTACATGCCTGACCCAGTAGCTGCGAGAAGGCAACGTGACACAGCAAATAAAGCACACATCGACAAGAAGGTACGCGCTGCCGAGACAAGGAAACAGAAAGCTGCAGCAAAGAAGTCTATGACTGAACAGAGGCAAGCACAGGACAACACACGAAATTCACAACCAGAGCAAACATTGTCTACAACCCTAGATAATACAAGTACTACAAATCATGCGGCCATGAAGCGTTCACGCCGACCTCCTGATGAAGATGTTGACTCTCAGGATGAAGACGAAGACCTTCCATCATGTCTTCACCCTGACGATCCTGCTAACTTTCTCAAGCTAGGTCAAGCCCTTCGCCTCTTCCTGGCACGAGAAATAAGTGATGCCCAGATTGACGTGGCTGATGGGCTATTGCGAGAGTACTGCCAGGAGCTTGTCGTGGTGAGTTTCTCAACACCTTAGCTCACCTATCAACAATTCATGGTGCTTTTAGCTCTACGGACCAGATGTAATCAAGCCTAATCATCATTATGCAACCCACACCTCTGAATGTCTTCGCGACTTTGGCCCAATGCATGGATTTTGGACGTTTTTATTCGAACGTCTAAACAAAGTCCTAAAAAGCTACAAGACCAACAATCATGGTGGCGGGGAACTTGAAACAACATTCTTTCGAGAGTTTCATCGTACTGTGGCCACGTCACATATGGTATGCATCAGAATTCCTAGGTTATTACTGTATTACTACCATCAGTATTATTTTAGGTTGCTCAAGCTGCACGTAGCGATCAACCAGAATACTTTCAAGCAGCAGTTCAGCACATGTTTGATGCAACAGCGGATGATCGAGGTACCGTCCAGGCCCTTGCTCGTGATCTTGAGGAACATCACAAGGATGGTAAGTGTCTGCTGCACCTCCAAGCCATGGTCTACTACCTATGCACTTGTTTTTCAGATGGCGTAATTTTCTCGCTAAGTCCTCGCTTCGAGAGGAGAGAGATGGACAGCGGTCTTTATGCCGCCGTTTTAAGACATGTTTCCATTCTTTTTCCGCATCTCAAGCTACGGTCGTTGATCGTGACCAACCCTACCTCCGACTCAATACCCTTGATGAAAGAAGCATTCTTCTTTGACTATGCTGTTGTGAATCAATGTCGCTACTTGGCCTCCAAGCGTGCGAGGAACTCGATGAACTCCTTGGTCAAAGTTTTCATTTCAGAAGCAGGGGAAACCTGGGTTGGCGAGCTGATGGATTTGATCCACGTCAATCAGGGCCCTGATCTGACATTTACTCTAGGACATTTTCGTTGGTTTCGTCCACTTCGAATGGATTTGAGTCAAACAATTTGGAGTTCCTAGTGCGTATTTTCTTCCATGTCATTGAAAGCGACTACTGATGATGGTATAAGTGCTTCTTTTGGAGTAAGGCTGTGGCACAATGGCCAATATTTGACCAATAGTGAGCCAGGACCACCAAGCCTCTTTCCGCTGCAATTTCTCAAGAACCACATTGCTTCGCATGATGTTGAAATTAACGACATTTCCGCAATTGCCACCTTAGGAGTTTGGGTAAGTTCACCAACATTTGTTTTACGCCAATGTCACTAAAGCATTGCATAGAATTAATGAATAGTAGACTATACCTCTCCTACATTTGTATCGTCGATGTTGATCTGGCTTGGTTCACTGTCCCATTCTCTCCATTCCTTCAGCGCAGCCAAGTCTTCCTGATCAAGCTCGCTATCCTCAATTTTGATATCTTTGAGCTTGACGCCCTTTGGCTCTGGAGCTACAATAATATTTTGGTTGCCAGATGCAACTATCCAGCCTTCATCCAACATGGAGCGAGGCACACGACACTTAGGCTTGTCGACATCTGTGTTCTCTTGGAAGCCGTGGAACCGACCATGTGTTGAGGTTTCGCCAGCATCCCATGCAATCTTGTCCAGTGCATAGTATAGTCGGCTGACCTGTTATGTTTTAGTTCATTCAAGACAAAGAAGATGCGTAGTCAGACCTTCTCATCCCTCCATTGGAGCCGGGGAACCTCAAGCATGGTCTTTCTGCAACCACCATATCGACCCGCCTTTTGAGCCCATGTTTCCTTTGACACCAAACCAGGGCCATCATCTTTGGAGGACATATAGTCGAAGGCCACAAAATCACTAATTCCTGAGATGGCATGCTCTTTCTCAAACTCGGAAACATGGCCCATTCGGCGGGCAAGCTTGGTTTTCTTCTGACCACGGTGGCGGCTGTCCTCAACTTTTTTCTTTCCCTTTCCCTTAGCTGCGGGATCAACGGTCTGCTGATATTTTCCACAAAGATAGGTAAAGTGCCCCTTGACAGCGTTGAAAATAGCTTCGTATGGGGGCTCCAGGCTTGCAGCGGGGATGAGGCTTACAGCGCCCGGTGCCTGTTAACTTCGGTAAGACCATGTTTTTCATTCAGTTCGACATTGCTTACTTTTGAATTTGCTACAAGGGTTGAGACAACAGTGTCGATAAATTTCGCATTCTCGGCATCCTCTGCATCTGTGGTTTCTTTGAGCCAGTAAGGATTCCACAGCTTATGACCCTCGGCTGACATCTGTACAGGCAAACCAGGTTCGAGAGGTGCAGGAAGTTCCAGTGCCATCTTTCCATTAACCCGCGTATGAGTCACACCCAAGAGCGCACGCATTGTGGTTTGAACTGCATTCTATTGGGAATCAATTAACATAGAATGGAATAGGCAAGTAACCCTCACCTCAAGTGGGCTATCACGTTGCTTATAGTGTTTGAAAGTCCGGTTCGGTCCGGTTTTTTGATGCCCAGGGGTGTTAACCGTAACCGTAACCGGTCTGCATTTTCCCCAGAAGTCAAAAGACCAGACCGGACCGCAAAAAGACCGCAGACCGCGGTTTTTTGCGGTCTATAGACCGGTTTCGGTCTGCATCGGTTTTAACTGGTTTATGACCGGTCTTTAGGCCAATATTTTAAAATTATGAATCGGTAAATCTATTAACATTTTTAATAGCTTCAAAACGAGCCCAAGAACGTTAAATTCCGTTAGGAATTGGTGCTTCTATAAAATAAGTCTGGTACATCTATTATTCCCCAAAGTAATTTACATTTTAATTCATATCTCTCTCGTTTTTTTACCAAATCGTACGTTCTTGGGTGCGTTTTAAAGGGTATTTAAGGGGCTACAAAAGACCGGTCCAAACCGGTTAAAACCGGTTCACGTTAACCGGTCTTTTTGCGGTCTTTACATTTCAAAAATAAAAGACCGTAACCGCAGGTCCGGTCTTTTGCGGTCTTGGTCCGGTCTGGTTACGGTCTTTTCCCAGTCACGAGACCGGACTTCCAAACACTAGTTGCTTACGAGGTTTCTTTGCAGTTTTAGTCCCTGTACTTCCAGCCCCGCTCAAGATGGGGGACGCAACCTTGTTTTCAAGCTCAGAAATCTTGTTCACGAGCAACAGGTAATCGGCTGCATGCTTGGCAGCAAGTTCAGCAAGTTGAGTCTCTGCCTTCTCGGCTCTCTCTCCTAATGAAAGCAACATCTGGCTAGTGTTTGAAAGTTAGGTTAGTTAACCGGAAAATAACCGGAAAATAACCGGACCTAACCGCAACACTAACCTAACCGCGGTTAGGGTTAGTTGATTTTCGAAAATGGAATAACCGGTTATTTTGCGGTTAACTAACCGTTAAATAACCGGTTATAACCAGCCCTATTATACACCTTCAAAACGCACTTGAGAACGTCGAAAACACTTAAAATTTGACTAAGTTACAGTCAAATCTCTAAAATATCACTCAAATGTGTAGACTTTCAAGGATAATTGCATAAATATGTCAATTCTTCACCGATTTTAGCGTTCTTGGGCTCGTTTTAAAGCTAGAATATGCAGAAATAATATCTATCAAAATACATATGAGCATATTTGCCTTGTTATAACCGATTCTTTATTTTTCGGTCCTAACCGGTTAGTAACTGCAAATAACCGACCGTAACCGGTTAGTTGCGGTCCGGTTAGGTTATTTTAGGTTTCGGGACAAAGGCTAACCGGTCTCGGTCTCGGTTAGAGCCCCTGGGCACCCAATAACCGGACCTAACTGGACTTTCAAACACTACATCTGGCTCAGGTCTGCTGACTGCCCGGATGTGTTCGAGATCATCATTCCACAAGGCCTCAAGGATCCAAAACCACCGTTCGGGTTTCCAGGACCATGAGGGTGCCCAGTGCCTTCACTATCAAGACGTGTTCGTTTGAATGCCTGTGTGTATGATCCCGCCAATCCATGTTCTTGCTGACTGGGAGAATAGTACATAGTCGGGGACATTCCCATCATCCCATGCTGGTTTCTGTTGGTGGGAAAGGGGGTGAGTGGTGGCATTCCATGCATATGATGATTCTCGTGGACTGATGGAGCACGAACAGGCGTCGACATCCCAAATGGCCCATTTGGTGTTAGGTTTGGCTGCTCGGTGTCAAAGGCTAGGTTCATGGAGGATATTGTCGAGGATACTAGGAGGTCTTTACTAGCAGTACCGGGGCTTTTTTCTCCCTTTTTTTCGATCACTTTGGGAGTGCATGATATTTCGATCAATTGAATAGATATGAAAAGATGACATTTTTCGTGAAAACCAAGTCCGGAAACATGAAAGGTTATCCAAGGGAATTGGATGTCACCCACATTGTTCTATGAGGTATACATGTTAAAAGATCGGACTTTTCGCCCAGGGAAAGTTTGAAAAATGGTGTAAAGTCCAAAAAAAATAAGTAGTGAAAGTCTGTTGTAGTCTTTCTCCAAAAGTCTGATATTTATTTATGTTTCTCGTCAAATACAATTCGGTGCAAAACACAGTGATTGATAACCTGTCGCTTTGCTGGGGAACTCCCATACATCAGTACTGATATAGGTACTTGGCCGTCCACTGTGCGGATGTGGACTCTACTAGGGTACTGACCCAATCTACTGTCAAATCCAAAGGCTTTCTCGTGCGAGGAGAGCATGCGCCAAGCTTCGTTGTGTAAATGTTCCGGCAAAGAGCCCACATCCACTAAGTCTTTCATTTGGCTGGAAGGATAGACCGTAGGGTCCGGCATGGCAGCTGTCTTGGGACCGTATTCCTCTGCTTCAACCTGATCTTCCTCACTCGTAGCAGCAATAATGGCTGCAAGTGCTTCCGCTTTCTTTGACATTTCGTGCCATTGATCTGTATCATGCGGGGTATCAAAGTATTTTGCAGGATTTGAAATAGTCGCTAGTACCTCGCCTTTCCGTATGAAATGGGGTTGTGAAGATGGGTTGGCCACTGGAATATAAGGATCTTTAGATGAGATAAGCATGTTCGGGACCAATAGGACATTGTCGTTCCCACACGAAAGCATGTTCTTTTCTACGAACCAATCTCTTTCCTCCTTGAAATGGCCTATGACTTGCACCCAGCAGGATTCGTGTGGACGTATGTGATAGTCTTGAGCGGCTTTGATCAAGTGAGCGTCCTCCTTCGCTTGACGCTTCTTTCGTTGACACTTCGCCTTAGCTTGTTTATGCATCTTGGCTTTCACGAAAGAAGAGATGTGGTGTGCACTTTTCCGAAGCCACTCGAAATCGTTCGTTCTATTCACGCCCACCGCCGGTACTGTGTATGGAGAGCCCCTGAAGTTGAGGAATGAACCTTCCATGACTGATCTGGATACTTGGATTTCATAGGTCAGGTGGAAATCCTCCCCTAACAAAATTGGAACCGTCATATTGGGGACCACGTATGCTTCCGCCTCCGTTTCGATGGTCATTCCGTCCGTCGCCTGCATGAAAACTGGGATCCGGACAAAGCCCTTAATGTGAGTGCCTGTTTCCATTAACTGAAATATTTGCATTTGATAACCCTGTTGAAGAGGTGGGCGATCCTTCAAAGACAGATAGAACTCTTCTGAGATCAACGTAATGTCTGCACAAGAATCCAACTGAAGGTCAATTTCCTTATTGTGTGTAGCTGCTAATCGTCCTCTGGTAGACAAGACTGAAACACCGACTGCTGAAGCGCCTGGTTTAGTGATCCTTGCTTTAGGCAAGCGCACTCTAGCCAGAGGGGCAGGTGGGCCTGGAATGTTGAGAAAGGGTAGAGTGAAAGTCTTGTCCGGATTTGGTGTGTCCTCTTGTTGCTGATTGTCATCGTTCAGTCCGTGCATGTTGTACGCAGCATTTGAATTCTCGAAAGAGAAAGAGTCGCATAAAATGGGTGGAGGTTCAGCGCTCTTGGAGTCATCAACTACCTCCAGAATATGTTGAGGGTCAACTGACTTGGGCTTGGAACGAGCAGTCGCATTATCTTTGTCCTCTACTTCAACAACGGACGGTGGTCGTGAAGGTCGGCTAGCAGCTGGTGGGGTATCTAACGATTCTGAAACGTGTTCCAGGATGTGAGTACCATTGTCCAGCTTCTGTTTCGACTTTGCTAACTCCATGTCTACGTCCAAAGTCTCTTCCACTGACGCTCTCCTTCGTTCGTAGGTCTTATGTCCGTGAGAGTGGTAGTTCAATTGTCGAACCAGTGACATCACAGCTGCCTGGTCAAAATCCTGATCTTCTGTGAAGGGGCTTGATTCCTGGAGCTTGAGTAGCTGTTCTGCGACTCTGTTGTTGAGGAGGATCGCATATGCGGCACAGTATTTCTCTTCAAGTTCTGGTTCGTCTTCTGATTGTCCTCCCGTGAAGTGGGCTGAACGATTCCTTGTTTCTAGATACACATTCCAATCTGGGCACTCTTTGTCCCAGTGGTTCGGACTACCGCAAACCTTGCACGGGGATGGAGGTAGCCAACCCATCTTAGTGCTCACATGGTCATTCCTTTTGAATGGGTAACCCCCTTGTGGCGGAGGGCGCTGTTTCTTCAGGAGAACCTGGTAGACTTCCTTCAAGATCCCATCATCAATAGGGGAGGGAATGGAGGATGATTTAGGGGGGTCTTCCGAGGTGTTAGCTTTCAACTCTGTTACGTTCACTCGCTTGTTAAATCTAGCGGGACTAGGGGAAGAGCGATCCGAGGGCCAGGAGATGCCTAAGCGTCGCAGCATGTATGCTAGGTTATCTGCAGTAACAATTTGCGAATTCTCCATCTTGGTAGCATGTACGAGTGCTTGCGAATGCTCTGTCACTTTGGAGAATAACATACTTGACGATCGAATACTGTCTATATTGATTACAGGTCCCCATGATATTGGAGCCCTTTGCATTACTAGGAACACTTCTAAGGGGCCCCCCATGTCTCCGTTTACGAGCATCCATGTGTACATGATATGCCAAATGATGAACTTTCCTGAATCTTCATTCTCGTGCCCCGCTTGTCAGAAAGATTGGTTTTCATATGCGGCGTTCATTTTCATCTGCCAAATATGTCCTAGGTAACCTTCCTTGAGGCCTCTCATATAAGCGACATAATGCGATCTCATGTACTCTTGTTGTTCGGCCGAGCACATGGCGAACCACATACGAACTGTGGAGTCTTCCTTTAAGTTCATCCATAACCAGTATCCTAGAGCTTGTGGTAGGTAACCCTTCATAGCTGCTAACTGTTGAATCTTCCAGAAATAATTGATCGCTGTAGTGTGATTGCCGTCCCAGGTGGGTAACTGATCCAACTTGATGTCCGTCCTCACTGTCGGAATGAAATCCCCGTATGGAGCTGGGGGACGATTTTCGTTACCATTCAATCATGTAGATGTATGACTCTTAGTTCTGGAAGAACTTGAGGATGACGAAGGGGGGCTGGGTGGTCCACCTCCTCTACCTCCTCTGAATCCTGTTCGATGATGGGATACTTGGCGGTCGTCCTTCCTTGAGGTGTTGTTGTTCCCCTGGTTTTTAGGAGGGTCGTCATCATCATCTGGCGGATCTGAGTCATCTCCTCCAGGGAAACCCTGTTGCCCGCAGTTAGAGCTGCAATCGTGTGTAGGATTTGTATCTTCCTGGTTTTGATTCACTCTTTCGGATTGTTGGACGTTGGCTGCGTTCCCTGTCACTACACGTGAAGTATTGACTTGTGTCGTTGCTTGTAAATTTTCACCCTGTGCTGTAAGAGTTCCCTCTCGACCCTGGGAGAACATGGAGTGAAAGGATTGCGTCTGTCCTGAGTTTGGATTCCAAGGGGTTGAGGTAACGGGCTGGGTCGAAGGACCAGAAGGGGTGGCATTCGCATTCAAAGGATAATTAAACCCAGAGAACTGTATGCCATCCAGAGAAAAAACTGGGATTTCGTCCGTTCCGTAGAGAAAATTGTCTGCTGAAACTGAACAGTTGGGCCCAGATTGGGGGAAAGGCCCAGGGTTGTTTCCATCCTCTTGTAAGAAAAGTCCCTTGGATGGTTTGAATGGCGTCCCGCTGCTCATTAGAGCTGAGGACTGAGAAGGTTCTAAAATGTTAGCTTGGGAAGCGAATTGGACTCCTTTCGATCCTTTCCAGGGTGTAGAAGATTGTTTCTTCTGGACGGTAGCCATCGTCGACTGTTCGACTCTATCAGGTAACGTGAACGTGGATGCGGCTTTATAACTTGTCCTGGCTGAAATATCCGAAATAGGGGACGAGGATTTCTGAGTAGGGGTCGCTAGCCATGGAGGGATAGGGATAATTGCCTCCCATTTCTCTTTTGTCTCCATTAGCCGCTGATGAGTGTTACGTGGAAGTTTGTTGACATGACAAGGGATAGTGCCATGAATATGACGCAATTTGTCATCGATGTCAGGCAGACTGGCAATGTACCTGTGAATGTCTGGATTTGTGGAGACGGGTGAAGGTGGTACGGGTATGTTTTGATATTCCTGTTGGTATTTGAACATGAACTTTTGGGCTGCACTTAGTCGACTAGTTAAGCAGAGCCAGGCTGCGTGTAATTGACTTGTAGTCTCCGCACCTCCTAAGACTTTCAGCAGAGTGTCTTCTGGATCAACTTGGAAGAATTTGTCCCGTTCTTCTATGAGACCCGCCATATGTTGAATGAACACTTGTAGCTCATTCACGGTCAGGCAGATCTGCTCGAGCAAAGGCTTGTGTACCATATAACGTTCCGTAGATGTATCCTTCCCTCTGTCTACAACTTCGTCCCGAGCTAACGAGGGTTTAGTAGCGTAAAATACTACTTGAGATTGAGTGGATTTCGAGGACTCTCCCTCGCTACAATATTCCAGCCACAAACTATACACAGGAGAAAGAGAGTAACCATTCTCCATTCCTTGACGCATGGGTAGAGAAGGGCGAGGCGTACTCTCAGTTTCCTGAGAATTGGTGGTGATATCGATCTCGAACGCGGTGTCTGCTGCAAGAGATGAGTCGAGTTGATGGGATGATGAGAGCGTTGGATAAGACTCCAGGGGTGGGGCGATGAATTTCTGAAATGTTCACGGCAGGAAGAGAACTTAAGCTATCGAATTGGGTCTCCTTCCGACTTCTTCTCTTTCCTTCCGTTTTAGAAAAGTTTTCCGACGGATCTTCCTTAGGCGTGGTTAACGAGCCTTCCACGTTTACAGGACTCATAGCGACCATGGCCGAGGAAACGGTTTGGGAGATGGGCTTGTGTAATCCGGGGGGGGCTTGCTTCCATCAACTATGTTTAGTCGATGTGTGAGGCCTGTAGATGAGGCTGACGATCGAGACGAGGTGCCTCGAGGCTGTTTGCCAAACATACTGGAATCCGCGAAAGAATGAAATTCGTTGGATTCCTCATGTTGAACCACATCGTAGTGGGTGTCAGGGGAAGAGTGTGACGTGGTAGGGGAATATAAAGGGGATTCGTTTTTTAGTACTGAAAAATAGTTAGGAGAAACTATACTCGCCAGTTTGGTCAACGAGATCCCACAGTGTCCACCTTTGTGAGGGTTGAACTGTGTCAATCGTCGTGCAACCTGAAAGTCTGACGAGCAATGGTGTGATGACCCACACGCGTAGAGCTGTTGGTCTAGGATACGTATCGAAGTCGACGTCAACCGTGGACTCGGTACTATCCATCCTCGTCAAGTCAACCTTTCAGAGGAGGCCGTAAGCTCTACACACACACTAATCACCTAGATCAGAGTTTTGAGGTCCGTTAGTACAGTAGCTCGGAACATGATAGTAGGTAGATGATGGTGGATAAAAGGTGGATATTCAACTAGAAGCTACGTGGCAAGTATATACAGCGTGAGAACTAATGACTAAGAGGATAGAGTTCAAAGAATGAGGTGTAAGGGGAAAGCACTGAGTAGGTCTGCGATGGAGGTGAAGGAGTAGGCGAGTGAAGATCCATAGTACCTTACACCCTGCCTCTCACATTCTCCATATCTGACCTCCAGCATTGTTCCCAACTCGTTACCTTTGCCACAACCCACCTTTGCCACAACCCACCTTTGCCACAACCCACCTTTGCCACAACCCACCTCTGCACTGATCCTCACAGGGTCTATTTTACTTTATTTGTTTTTCAAAGTTGCCCAGATCAGGAATAGCACCAACAATAGCACCACTTACCCAGTCAGCTTCATGCTGGGGAAGCCTTTCTGCCCTTTTCAATACCATTAATAAAAGGGTGACAAATACGGGTATATTGAGTTGGCCTTCTGGAAATATTACATTTGGATGTTCTGACTTGGGTGTTTGAGGAGGCTGCCACCACTACAGCTTTCTTGTCCCCAGAAGACAGTCAAAAGATTGAAAGAGGGGTACTTTGGTTGCCATACAGCAAAACATTACAGCAGTGTTGGAAAAGCAATGAGTTGGCTTCTAAAATCAGCTCACTTTTCCTGACCCATACAATGAAGAGGGGTTATGTACATATAGAAAAGGGTTATGTACATGAAGGTTTTGCATTTTTGATGATGTTATCCTTCTCCAAAATGTGCATATTATATAGTGTTTTGGAAGTCTGGTCACAGGACTGGAAAAAGACTGTGACCAGACCAGACCTGTTATAGTACAATACCTATTCTACTTAAGTAGTTACCCTCTAGTTAACAAGTCTGTAGTATAAAAGAAAGCAAAGCGTGTTGGACATGATGCTGAAGTTTATATTTGTTTTTTAACTGAAGGATATTTGTTTGCATAGCTAAACCTCCAAGTCCAAACAAACATACTCCAAACAAATAGCTCAGAGACTCACCTCGAATCTAAATGACCCTTCACCTCCCGTTCTGACATTATCGTAGCACATATCAGAAAGGAATATAGACACAATCTGAGTCATGACAATGTGATCTGGTTGAAGACATGTGAACACGTGAGTCATTGGAACATGAGTCATCAGAAAAAGGACAGAACCTTGAAGAAGGTTCTAGTAGTAATGGAAGAGTATATAATTTGTAGGAATACATGATATACTTCTCCGACTTCCACAATCTATAAATTTTTAAACTTCACAACTTATGTGTGTTTGAACCTCTGAGAAATATTTGTACAGATTGTATAAATACTTCTCATCTTCTTTGCTTAATAGAATAGCTTCTAATCGAATAAGCTATTCTATTAAGTGAAAGGTATTCAAACATTTTCAGGAGCCCTGAACATTAATTGAATAAAGGATCATTCACGTGTTAAACTGCAAAGTTACCAATCGATTCCAATAACTCATTCTTATTACTTACACAATGCTTTTCATATGTGAACTTCAACAGGACTGTGACCAATTCAAGACTGCAAATTATCAGGACCGACAAAGACCATAACCGTGGTTTGGTCTACAGTCCTCTATGGATTCCAATATGTCAAGACCATGCAAAAACCAGATTAACAGGTCAAAAGACTGGTCTTTCGAGCTTTGAGTCTTGAGGCCAAACTTAGAATATATTTACCTCTTATATTTTTGATGAGAACCAATCAAGAACCAATGCAAATGTGTTCATCAACAAATCGACAAACAAACAAACAATTTCCCTCTCAACCACCAGCACACCACCATCACTGCAACTCCAATTCGTCACCATTGCCACCACCAATCACCACCTCCTGCAATCATCATTCAACCACCACCAAGCACCCCAACAACAACAACAACAACTTGGCAATGTCACGTCACCAGCCCAACAGATGAACAACAATGAGGGATGGCAATTGGATGGCGACGACCTGGCACAACGACAGATAGTGATGACCTGGTACAATGACAGATGGCAATGACATGGCATGACTAGTGTTTGGAAGTTAGGTTAGTTAACTGGAAAATAACCAAAACTGGACTGGACCTAACCACAAAATTAACCTAAAACTGCAGTTAGGGTTAGTCCATTTCAAAAAGAAGATAACCGGTTATTTTGCGGTTAACTAACCATTAAAAAACTGGTTATAACCGGTTGTAACCGGACCTGATATACCCCTTCAAAACGCACCTAAGAACATGAAAAACACTCAAAATTTGACTGAGTTATTGTCAAATATCGAAAATATTGGCATAGACTTTCAAGAATATTTTTATAAATATGTCAATTCCTCATCAAATTAAGTGTTCTTGGGTTCGTTTTAAAGCTAATATATACCACAATAACATTGACTGAGACATATATGGATGGTTTTACCCAAATTTAAACAAGTCTTTATTTTTTCGGTCCTAACTGGTTAATAACTGCAACTAACTAACTGGTTTTGGTCAGTTATTTTTGGTCCAGTTAGGTTATTGTGGGTTTGGGAATGAAGGCTAACCAGTCTCAGTCTCGGTTAGAGTCCCTGGGCACCCAATAACCTAGCCTAACTGGACTTTCAAACACTAGGCGCAATGATGGATGGCAACGACCTGGGTCAATGGACATGCCACATCGTCCAGACAGCGATAACGCATGTCATTGTCGCTGTTCATGTTAGTTGAGGTGAGTAGCTTACCTCCCCTCCCCCTCTTCTTTTCTTACATGAGAAGCAGCAGCCATGTCAAAAATGGAGATGTGGCAACCCACAACTGACAAATGACAACACATAGACGAAAAACGATGATACATGGATGAACAACAACAACATATGAACAGATGATGACCTGGCACATCAACGGATGTGCCACATTGTCCAGACTGTGACGACCCATGTTGTCATCACTGTCTGCATCGATCCAGGTGAGCAATAGGACTCCCCTCTGCCTCTCCTGTTTTGACATGAGAACCAGAGGCCACATCACTGTCAGTGGCATGGTAACAAATAACTGATGAATGACAATGACTACACAAATGAACCATGACAACAATGATACGTGGACGAATGATGACCAATGGCATATATTGACGATGACATAGCCGACAAACGACAAGGACTACACATATGAACAATGACATAGCCGACAAATGACAATGACTACACATATGAACAATGACGACAACAATAGTGCTTGAAAGTCCAGTCCAGTCCAGTTTTTTGGCCCAAAATGAAAAGACCAAGACCTAGACTGGTCCACACAATTTCTAAAACCTCAAAAGATTGGACCAGGACCGGAAAAGACCAAGACTGCGGTCTTTTTCAGTCTTTGGACCAGTCTTGGTCCAAACTGGTTACAACCGGTTCAAGACCGGTTTTTCAACTAAATATGCAATAATATTTGCAATTGTGAGTCGGTACGTTTATTGAGATTCTTCGTAGCCTCTAAACGAGTGCAAGAACGTTAAATTCCGTTGAGAATTGATGTATCTACAAAAATACTAAGGTACATCTACTATTTTCACGAAATATTTTACTATTTTATATGTATCTTTGTCAGTTTTTGGCCTAAAAATATGATCTTAGGTGCGTTTTGAAGGGTTATTATGTAGGTACAAAAGACTGGTCTTTTTGCAGTCTTGTAATCTCAAATCTGCAAGACCAAGACTGCAGGTCTGGTCTTTTGCAGTCTTGGTCCAGTCTAGTGTTGCCGCGGCTCCGGCTCAGAGCCAGCTCAAGTCAGGAGCCGAGCCGAGTTTAGCCGAAGCCCAGCCAGAACCGCCAAGTGATGGCTCCCACAGCTCGGCTAGTTCCAGCTCCGGCTAAGAAGCCAGCTGGAGCTGACTAAGCCAGTCATAAATTGTGAGTGTTCAAGTTCGTTCGTTCAGTCATCTCAAGCCTCAAAGTCTTGCAATAAGATCAAGAATATGTCCAAAATTTGTGGGCGTTGGAGGAGCGCCTCAAGCTCGACGAAGACCCTTTTCTCACCAATTGTGCTTTTTACTCTGCCTCGGTAACCTCTAAAATTCCCGTGGGTGACCATCACATGTCTTCCTACCAGGTGACTATTGGAGTCCCCCTTCATGACACGCTTTTGCGCATCTGTGAAGGAAGCTTTCAAGTCCGAGGACCCCGTTCCAAAGATGAAGGGGGAGGTGAAGAACTGAACAATCCCAGGGGATGCCTCTATCTACAAGATGACGGAATGTTAGAAGAGCCAGATATTCACCTCAGTACCGGTCCTGTCATCAAAGACGCACACGCAGTCATCATTTTGATTCACTACCCAACCTGTAACACCTTCGTGGTCTCCCGAAAGAATGCGGACTTCATCCCCTACTTTGAGATCTTTTCGAAGCGACGAAAAAGGTAAGGTAGTTGTTACATCCTTCATTGTCAAAAAGACGACGGCTTCGCCTTCCGTTACATCAATAATTGTTCCAAGAAGCCCCCTTGAATCTCCGTGTGTGATTTTTACCTCATCGCCTATCCGAAGGATCCTGGCTGACATTCTCGCCATCGTGTGCTGTTGGACGTTGAGAGGAATGTCCGAGCAGGTGTTGAAAAGTTCCAATTCACTCAATGTTGGTACTACATCTTCTGCCGTGTACCAATCCGTGTCGACTTCTGAGAAATAGGCATATCCGTCGGCATCATACAACACTCCGTGGAATAAAAACAGGTTGTTGCGTTGTTGAAAGGCCCGTCGATACTGTTGCTTCGCCAGTGTCGGATTGAAGAGGGCTTGGCGAGGCCGCCCTGGTGCTGAAGCTCTTCTATATAGCTCGCGGTCAGGCTTGTAGGTCGCTGCAAACTCGTCGTCCACCTCATTATTTCTGTCCTCATATGCGATAATCCGGCTTCCTTTGAATTTGGCGGCAGGTGGGTCATAATCAACGCGTGGTACCACAAGGAGGTTGATGAGCAATGTTGAATAAGTAGTAACCTCCTGAACGTAGGCGAGATCTCCTTTGTAGATCCCACGGTGCAGTCGAACCCATGAATGAGGCCGTGGCCAAAAGGTATCCAGAACATTGAAAATCGAGGGGTTGGGATCGGGTATGTGGAAAGTCTTCGAGACCATCACGTTTGGTAGGCCATTACAGACTTGTCAAATCATTTCCTCTGAACCACCTTCAAAAAACACTCTACCAGGTAGAGCCTTCCAACCAAAGACCGCTGGGGGTCGAAACTGTGCAGGAAACCTAGGGTCCATGAGCCGCTGATGGACTCGACAGACTATCCCCTCCTCATACCCAGGCTAAGTAGAAAAGTCCTTATAAATATGAGCTTCAAAGATTGGATTAGCGTTACCTTGACAAGCACCACCCATAAAGACGGTTTTCCGATATCTTGAATGTCTTCTTCCGTAATATGTCGATGAGCCATGACGCACTCGAGAAAGCTTTCCCAAAACACATCGTCATCGGACGGCATCAACGCTTCACGGAGAAGGTTGCGGTGCGCATCTCCTGAGATCGAATCATCGATGTCTTCATCGTCGTCGATAAGATCACCTTGAAAATGATTAGAAGTGTAGTAGCTATCGTTACAACGTATGATACACACCTTCGTTGCCGTTATTCTCATCATCGGTTTCTGCCTCTGATACTTCAGCTTCGAGATCCAAAAATCGAAGAACTTCTGGGTTCTGTTGTGTGATTAGCTTGCTAAGAAATCTCACAAGAATAAGGGGGACTTGCCTCGAGCTTCATACGTTTCGTTGGTCTCTCAGGGTATTCCGCTTCCATGGTTACTAGCACGCACAAATGTTTCTAAAAGCTATATACTCTACAAACTACACGGATGCTGCACGAAGATGGGAAAGAAGCTCGAGATTGTTTGCGCGCTGTTTTGTCTTTCGTTGACTTTAGGGCCAGTTGCTTTCCATCATGTGAGTACCGGTTTTCGCCGAAAAGGACAGCCACGGCGGCATTCTGTACTCATTTCGTCGTGGGCTGAATAAAAGGAGTCGATTGTTATTAGATTAGTTACAATGAGATATGTAGGTGTTGAAGGCTTACCTGTTATCCTTGGTGTGTTTACCCTCATCAATGATACTACATGTAATGAATGGATTATGGGAGGGGGAACTTAACGTGCTTTGTATTTGTGACAACGCATTTGAAGTATATATTGCATACAATAGAAGCATATATAATTGTATGTAAAGTCTATATACGGGAGGTCTTGTGAGGTCTATATACGTCTATATACGAGCGGGGGGGAGCAACGAGTGGGGAGGAAAGGAAAAGAAACACGCAAAACGCTGAAGCGCTATATATCCAGGGCACTTTAGGGCCACTTTTGATTTAGGG
>NW_001889876.1:287667-350612 GCF_000143565.1 Laccaria bicolor S238N-H82
AAGCCCCAGATATTGATTTTTTCTTTGAACGCAGATCCAAGGCGCCTCCAGTAAGCAGAACTCTATGTAAGCTATGCAGGTATGTGGTCCTCAATAATTTTATACATTGTACTGACAAGGATTGTTATGTAGGGCGAATGGGATAGACTTGCGCCAGGGTGCAGGCAGCTTCTCAGCGAGCACCTCAAATGGTCCATTGCGCAACCACCTCCTAAGCCGCCACAAGGATCCATATCTCCAGAAGTGTCGCGAAATGAGATGGAAAGTCCCTGCACTCGCGAGCGAAACTGGAACAGCCCTGGCGCCCCATGGAACACAACGTCCACCATTTTCCCAAGAGGCATTGATACAGCATCTTCTGAATTTCATCGTTGCAGACGATCAGGTTGGTCAAGCACTTTTAATGTTTGGTATTAGTCTAACCTTCTTCGCAGTCTATAAATGTTGTTGAATGCCCAGAATTTCGACAGCTCCTCTTGCTTTTACGTGAGGACCTCGAGGACAAAGACATTCCCCGCCGAACGAAGATGCGCGAATCCATTATCAAGGCATGGCATGCATATTTCAAGGTCCTAAAACAGGAATTAGCGGTATGTTGTTTCAATTGACCGCTTTGTTTCCTTGTATTCACTGTTCACTCTAGGATGCACCAGGACGAATTTCCTACACGGCGGATATTTGGTCAACAAAAGCTCGGTACCCATACCTGGCCATTACCGCACATTGGATACATAGAGACAAGTCTACCAAGGGTCTTCAGCTGTGTTCTACACTCATTGCATTTCACCGTCTTCGAGGAAGCCACAACAGGAAGAGGCTAGCAAGAATTGTCCTCCATCTCTTGGACCGAGTTGGGATTACAGTCAAAGCATGTCTAAGTTTCATTTTCTTTCCCTTTTCTACTTTATGCTTACATGCACAGGGAGGCCATTGGACTCTTGATAACTGCTCGCTCAACGATGCTTTCCTCAGAGAACTCGAGTTACTTCTACGCCCTCGCGACGTTGAATTTAATCACAAGGAGAATCATATAAGATGCTTCCCACACGTTACCAACATATGTTCGAATCACGTCATTGATGCATTTACTGATATCAGCCTGGTAGATGATACAGGGGGATTTGTCGCATCCGCATCAGGCCCTCCAAGCGATCCCGATAATCAGAGCTACGAAGAAGCGGTTGCTCGCGACCCAATTGCATTGTGCCGAAGTACTGTACGAGCAGTACGCGCCTCAGGTCAACGACGTGACCACCTGGCAGAAGTAATAGAGGATGGAAACAAGAAAGGGTGGTTCAAGTCAACCGGGGATCCGACCATGACTATACAGGTCAAGCAGGCACAACTTATACGTGATATGAAGGTTCGGTGGGACTCTCTTTATTTCATGATCAATCGGTTTCGTAAACTACGCCCGGTATGTTTGAACTTCATCATTCTATCAGTGTATACTTATAAAAATAGGCCGTCGAGTACTTTCTTTCTTTGCCCGTCAATAGAGAGCTTGCGAAACTTAGACTTACTGATATGGAATGGACTGTACTCCAGGATTTTGAGATCGTACTGGGTGTACGTCTCTAATATTGATACCTGTTTGAGGCTAAATCTTTTTCTTAGGTACCTCATCAAGTGCAGAAAATCATGTCGAAAGAGCGCACTCCTGTTTTATCAGGCGCAATTCCTGCGTTCGAAATGTTCATGACGGCATGGGAGCAACTTGGGACAGCACACCCCCGCTTGGCCCGATGGACAGATATCGGTATCGACTGGGCGACAACTTACTACAAGAAAATGGATGATTCGCCTGCCTACGTTATTGCGATGTGTGAGTTAAGGTTCAAATTCATAGATCATTCAATAACTTGACATCATCAGTTCTCAATCCCTCAATACAATTGTCATGGATTCGACGACACTGGGAGCCTAATTACGTTGCCAGGGCCACCGTAATTATAAAAAATACTGTAAGTGTCTCATTTTGTTACGGTGACAGTAACCTAATATACTTGTTCCAGATGCGAAAATACCATGACCGTCTTCATGGACAAGTTCAACAACCTACACCTGGTACAGCAGCCTTGCAGCAAGAGAGGCGAAGCTGGCATGATTTAGCTGGACAATACGGGCTCGAAGATATGATGGACGTTACAGGTGCTTCTTCGCAGCAGGTCCAAGGCGTTGAAGAACAATTTGAGTTGTACGAAAATGGGCTGCTCTCACCGCGTGGCACAGATATTGTAGGGTTTTGGGCGGTAAGTATAGTCTCTCACTATTTTCTAATTTGCCCCACTGATTTTTTTGTAGATAAGTGATAAAACTCATCCAACATTGTACGCGATGGCATTAGATTATTTGCCCATTCAAGCATCCTCGGTTCCTTCCGAGCGCGTTTTTTCATCCAGTGCCGAAACTGATACAAAGCGGCGAAATCAAATCCACCCTGTTCTAATGGAGGCACTTCAAATGTTAAAGTTTTCGCTCAAGCAGCAACGGCTAAACTTTACGGAGGGATGGGCTGTCACAGAAGACGAACTCGAGTACTACGCAGATGACAACGAAGATTCAGTGGATTTGTTAGGGAAGCTAACTTCAGAAATTACGGAGGATGGTATAGATATTGATGAGGTAATTCACGTTATTGGACAGGATGACAAGGATTGATAGCTTGTTCAATATATTTTACTTATCACAAAATGCATTTGTCTCAAATTCTATTACAAATTTAACCTCATTCTACTTAACACGCGAGTCATCAATTGCGGCAATCATTTACCGGCTATAACCGGTTCAAAGCCACCGACTAAGCCGAGCCGAACCGGACTTGATCAGCTTTCGAGTGATCCACAAACCGGAACCGGCAAAAGCCGCCGGTTCAGCGAGCCGGCTTGCGGCTAGCCGAGCCGCAGCAACACTAGTCCAGTCCAGTTGCAGTCTTTTTGCAGTCTTGGGACTGGACTTCCAAGCACTAGACAACAATACCCAGATGAACAACAATAATGATGCACAGGTGGGCAATGATGATGTTGATGACAACCTGGCATGTCAACAGATGGTAAAGGTAGATGTGGATATACCCACAGTTACCTGTGCACATCACTACCAAGTTGTGTACACTGACTTTGTACATTAAAATACTTATAATATTATTGTTTCATGGCTACCTGACCTCTACAAAGACCAGTTTTAACTGGTCTTGTAACTGCAAAAGACTGGTCTGTTGTGGTTCGGTCCAGTTTTTTTGAAGTTTCTGGAATTGGGAGGACCAGTTACGGTTACGGTCTAAGGCACTGAGCACCAAAAGACTGGACTGGACTTTTAAACACTGTGCATATATAACAACCAACCACCACTGGAGTAGTGCATCCTGGCAGATGCATACTCCATCCCCCTGGTGTTCGGGGTCTTGCTTAGGTGTCAGAGGGTCATTACATACACATTTACATGTCACATTGTGTTTGTAGATTCTCCAGTCATTACCACCACATTCATTCATGTCTATGCACTCTCTGTGTCACTTGCCACCTCTCCACCACCTCGTGCAACCATCATTAGACCAACACCCCAGGCCAAATGTGCTTCTTATAGAAGTGCCATACAGCCATTGAGCTGCTTACTCTTTGATCCCATAAGTAGAATTTGCTCAAGTCTCAGACCTCCTGTTAGGATTCATTGTTTGCGTTGACTCTAATATTGGTGTATCCCTGTGAATATGAATGTGTCAGTAGATAGACATAGATGAAGTACTTACTTTGAAATAATTGAAATATGCTGTAATGGCAGAGTTGAGTAGAGGGCAATGCACCCTAGATTGCATTGGTCCTAGAATACCTTAACCTTTGACTGAGAACAGAGCATGATCGAAAACGTTAAAGGCTTTAACAATCCGAAACAGAGTTATTGATAGCTCAACACTTTACCAAATATCTCTTAGTGCTGTGTTACTTGATCTTACTTGAAGATCTTAGTTCACACAATATTGGGGGTAAAGGTAGTAATGGCTTATTCTATCTTACACATACATTTAAACACCTAACTACTAGTTCTATATCTTGAAGGAAAGTCTTAGAACCTTCTGTCAAGTTCTAGTTAGCTTTACAAACTACAAGCATTACGGAATCAGAGTGTTTGGATCCCTCGTATTTGGTTAGACTGTGAGTGTTAGGATCAACTCTTGTTCCCCTACGCTGTATATGGCCAAATATTGTCAAGTAGTCATGTCATGTTGTATATAGCCAAATGCAATAGATTCAGGTATATATGCATAATGTAGAGATTGATTTATATGTACAGGTGAAGAGGCCATTTCTGTGTGAGATAAGAGTAAAACTATTTGGAAGATCAAGGGGGAAATAAGGGAATATGAGTGTATACATGGAGGTACCATAACACTTCCCCTTTCTCCCAATGTCTGTCAAAGGTACTGATTAACATTGTTAATTTTTTGGAACTTGAGTTTGTAGATTTCAAGTTGTCAGGCAAATGTTAAATTCAAGTGCATAACCCTCAGTGTTTGAATCTCCAGAGCATTCATGAATTTTGTTGGCTAGAAATTGTACCTGTTAACCATAGCTACCCCCACAAATGATTCTGTGAGTTACACATAGAATTTGTTCAAAATATATAACACATTTTAGTCAGTTTGTACAATTACATACACAATTTGCTCCAACTACTCTTGAAATACACAACACACTCAGTTAGTTTGTACAATTACATACACTGCAACTACTCTTATCATGTCATTTGATCCTTTAAAATCAATCAACCCAGGTTCAGTCAGCTAAAGTGATGATTGGCTGGAGTGATTTAGTGACTGCAGATATGATATCTGCACGAAGTTCAACTTCAACTTGTTGGATTTGATGAACAAGTGAAGCAGTTAATGCATGTATAATGGCTTGGCGATTCAAGTCAGATGATGGGCCACCAGCACTCCTCTGGATGAGGTCAGATGGATAGTGATCCAAGTCAGACTGTGATTGGGTTTTCTTCCGAAGTGCAATCCGAGTGCGGAGTGGCAGCATTGGTGGGGCATTTGGCATGAAGCCTGTGACCTGCCACCATAGCTCTGATACTCTGCCATAGCGCAGTAGCAGATCACTAGACATGGCCGGTAGATGGCCAACTTCTGCTGCATACTTGACACGAGCTGTTCCAGCCATATGGCCAGCTTGTTCTGCAATGACATCCTCTCGCTCTTCATCAACCACAGCCTCTGAACCAAGGAAAACACGGCCTATTTCAACAGCTATTTGTCGATAGTCATGGACCCCAGTGTCCACTTTACAGTAGCTCCCCAAGAAAGCCTTAAACACACCACACCACTTGTCAGCTTTCCTACGTGCACCCTGACTTGTCCACAGATACTCTGAGTAGAGATGATAGACTGCAATACCTTCATCTGGCCTTGCTTGATAGATGAGTTGATTCTCAATTGGACGGACAACAAGCAGATATCTCTCCAGGAAGTTTGTGAGCCTTGGAGGACACTTCATGGGCAGGAAAGCCTCCTTCCGTATCTGGTTTGTCGTTTTCACCCGCCTGGTGACAATCCATATGTCCTGACCATCCCTGAAGACAGTACGTGGTTTGGTTGAGTTTGTATACTTGGCTTCAAGAAACTCTTCAACACGAGGAGTCTGACCTGGTGTCATAAAAGCTAACAGGCTCAGCTTCTCATTGACAGAATCGCACTGTCGCAAGAACTCCCAGAGTTTTACAGGATTGAACTTGAGGGCCTTGTTCTCCATTGTGGCCAGTTGGAGTGTCTTGTCATCCATCATAACATGAAGCAGTTGATTATTGTCATCCAGGAACTTTCCATTTTGTGTCCAGCCATATCCTCGAACTTTATTGTCCCAGTCATCTGGTATAGAATCCGGAATTGAGAGGAGCTTCTCTTGCCCCCGACAGAGAATGGTGAGCTCAGCATCTATCTCATCAGCCAGCTTTGCTAGCCCTTGCCTCCACTGTGCAATGTTGAGTGTGTGTTCACCAAAGGTGATGGACATGCCATCTTGGCTGACACGTGTTGTAGGTGCTGTGTTCGTGTTCAAGGCAATGGCGGAAGCATATCTCTGATAGTCACGACAGTTGTTGTATGGTGAAGCAACTCCTGGTTGGAGATTTAGCAGTGCCTCATTTTTTACAGATCTAGAAAGCAAATACAATGGTAAGCTTTGTTTTCAAAAACATGTGTGAGATCACTTACTCATACAAATCTCCTCCGAATTTGTCAGCATTGAGGTATCCTTCATACAGGATGGCAGCCCTGATATGATAGCACAATTTGGCGTACATCTGAGTGACATTATGTGCCTCTTTGAAGGTGCCATCTGACTGTAAGGCAGTGAGTGCTTGAAGGCACTCATTCACCTCACCCCACTTGCCTGCCACCACTTGAGCAGCATCAAGACCTGAGCGATCCAGTGGATAGAAAAGTGGCTTAAGGAACTGGTGAAGAATGAGGACTACATTGTCCTGATCTTCAGACTGAAGTGCAATTTTCAGAGCTGCTGCACGGACACGATCACCATGTGTCAGAGGGAACATGTACCCTGATGGCTCGTTGGGCTCAAGGGTGACCAGGATGGCATGGACCCACTTGTGCAGGAGTAAAGCATAGCTTTCAATGGACTTCTCATTGTCCAATGGCTGCCAAGCATCACCAGTCTGGGTGGTCCTTGGGCACTCATGGAGGAGGCATCTTACGCCAATTTCTGCCTCTCCAGCTTTCTTACCTGTGTCATGCAGGTAGGCAACTGTGGCCTCCTTGAGTGGTACCCCAAGCCAGGGAATGCCCTCCTTTGAAGTTGGAACTTTGGTGAGGGCCATGAGCTTTGCTATAGTCACAGTGTCTTTTAGATCCTCTGCAAGATGCTGATGCCAATGGGTAACTTTTAGAAGGGGAGGAATCTCATTTGGGGACAAGGCCTCATTAACCAGGGTTGAGTCTCTAAAGACTGGTAGCATCTGATCAAGATAGACTGAGTACAGATCATCAGATGCAAGGCCTGTGCGCACAGACTCAACTGGAAAACTGGGGGAATGGGTGCCAGAAAAGTATTTTTGTATGGAAGTGGAGGTTGAGTTATCAGCATAGGTCCCAGCCTTGCCAGAATGCTCTTTTGAGAAATGGGTCATTATAGTCCTCTTACTAGCCACACAGTATGAGCAGTGTGAGCACTTGAAACCCTGATTTACAGCCAGACCTTTGATGGGTGCAGAGTTTTCAGGAGGTAGTGGAAGGTTGTCCTTTTGGACAGCAAGTTTCTCAGTTTTCAGAAATTCCTTCAGAACACCCAACTGGGTAGAAGATAACAGAATTTTATGGTCCTTAGCATGCTTGAGAGCCACACTAGCATTTACTCCAACTTGGCAAGCCTTGCAGGCAATAAACTTGGGACAAGGGTCAGGCAGCCATTTCAATTCCACTACAATTAGAGAAGCAGCCTCAAGTGCACGTTCAATTATAGAGCTCTCAATTGACACAGCAGTCAGATTTAGAGCCCCCAATGCAGGTTCACTCATGGAGATTCCAGCTGAAACAGTAATCAGTCCAGGTTCAATCATGGAGCCCCCATCCAAAACAGCACCAGGTTCAATCATGGAGTCCCCAGCCAAAACAGCAGTAGGTTCAATCATGGAGCCCCCAGCCAAACCAGCAGTTAGATCAAGATGTGCAATGGAGCCCTCAGTCAGATCAACATCCATGTGTCGCTCAGAGTCAGAACTTAGCCCTGGAGAATGCTCCTCATCTCCACCTGTATCTACTTCCTGCTCCTCCCACTCCTCATCCTCCTCCTCATCGCTATCCTCCTCCTCCTCCCCATCCTCATCACCCTGCTCCTCCCCGTCCTCATCACTATCCTCCTCCTCCTCCCCATCCTCATCACCAATCTCCATCCGACCTTGGGGATCATGATCCTCATCCTCCCCATCGTCGTCACTAACCTCCATCTGACCTTCCCATAAACGGCTTGAACTTCTACTGGACCCACTTCCCATAGACTCATCCTCCCTCTCATGCTGTGGCTGTGGGCTGGTAGGTTGAGAGAAAGCGAGATGCACAAGTGGTGAAGGAGAGGGAAGCACACTAAAGCTTCCTGATGGCCTGGACGGGGATGCTGATACACTTCTTGAGGGAGAAGGCGAGCCTAATGGCTTGGAAGGGGATGCGGAGGCGCTTCTTGAAGGAGAAGGTGAGCCGCTGGTGCGTCGCTCATATGGTGTACTTCGAGAGCTGATCGGAATTGAGAGTCGAGCTGTTCTTGGCCTTGTGGCTCGAATCTCAGGAGGTGGTGGTGAGGGTTCTGGTAATGTGCTCACAGAAACGCCAGCGGCAGGTGGAGGGTGGGAGGGTTCTGGTGATGTGATAACGGAAACCCCAGCGGCAGATGGAGGGTGGGAGAGTTCTGAGGATGCGATAATGGAAACCCCAGCGGTGGGTGGGAAAAGTTCATATTGGGTGGTGAAATCTTCTTTAGACATAGAGTGTTTCCTGACAAGATGCCCCTCAACACTCCTCCAGGAGAATTCCGAATAGTCAGGACAATTATAAATGCATGATATCTTCTGATCTATTGCTGGCCTGACCGATCGACCGATCTCAGTGCCAGCACCTGCTTCTAAAGAAAAAGAAAAAAAAAGCTGATTGTTTGGAGATGGGGCAGCCAGCTGAAACACTCACTCTTTGAATTTACACGGACTATTGCAGTTTGACAGTGATTATGCTTGACATGCGACTCATAAGCCCTGAGGCCAGGTACTCCTGATTTAGGCGTCCAGGAGCAAGCTGAACAACGTGCCCTGCCAATTGGGTCAGATAAGGTCTCAATGATTATGGGTGGGCACATACGCCATGGGTGAATAGTGATTTCAAGGACTGGTGGTTGAAGTCTTGAATCGTGGTTATTGAGAGGGTTGAAGTCACAGATGTTGTGACCTTTCTGGGTAAGCCGAGACAAACCAAAATACTGGTGGTTGGGTTCGGAGATGTGGTGAGAGGCTGGATAGTAAAGGGTGGTGGTGGTTGAAGTCAGAGATGTTATCGCGATCGCGATGTAGTTGGTCAACAGAGTCAAACACGGACGTGATGACAAACGTGACGATGGCTTTCGCCTTGTTCCAAGTAACACACAACATGTCCTTTATATCAACTACCACAATCAACCACCTTTCTGTCGGCTAACGTCTACCATCATGGTATCATCACCAGAATCCCTCTCTTGCAAGTCTTCGTCCTCTTCATTCCGCATGCCACCACTAATGAGCAATGCAGCCACTCTTCGTGCCCACTCTCCTCCAGCCGTCGATTTATGCCATATGACATCCGGCCTCGGCTCACCTACAAAACACCCCCAACGCAGCCTACGCTCAAACGAACCCCGACTCGGATCACGTTCACCCAACTCAATCCCTTCATCACCCACCTTGGTGTACGTGTCTTTTTCTTTCACTCACATGTACCCTGATCTGACACGATAACCACAGCCGCTCGTCTTCATCGGCGATCTTCGAATGGGTCATTGAACCTCCCGTTATCCCTCCGCCCACGCTCCCCCATCACCCACCCAACCCCCAGAGTATCACGCGCAAAGTCGACTGAAGAAATCGAGCAGTCTGTTCCCTCCGTTCTCGACTCTGCCGCGTCCATCGACGACTCGCATGCAGAGGAACAAGTATCTGTAGAGCCCCCCCTGCCTCTCAGAGCAGTGCCCGTTGAGTTTCAGGAGCAGGAGTCCCAGTCCCTTGGGTTCAAGGAACATAACTGCTGCCGGTGTACTCATCCGTAACCTCCTTCTGAGCCCACATGCACCGCCTACCACCTTCCCCGTCGTCGGCCGCATTCACCCACCCAGCTTCCAGCGATCAGGCTTATGATCCAGACACAGACGGCTACGGTGGCTTCGACGCCGTCCCTCATCACGCCCACTTCGGCGTATTTCTCGACTACGTCGATGGGTAGTTCTTCATCTTCGTCTTCCCCTACTATGACGACGGCGCAAGAACACCCGCTTGCTTCGCTTCCAGAGCCTGACGATGGTGATGTCTGCGCGGGGGACGAAACAGAGGATTCAGCAAAAGGGAGGAAACGCAAAGCACAGGCAAAGGGCAAGGAAGAGTCGAGGTGCGAGAAAATTGCGAACTTGCTTGTGGAGGGAAAGAAGGGCGCGGATTCGGAGAAGGCTGTGAGTGGGAGGGAATTATGATGGGGCAGAAAGGAAAATCAGAGCTCTCGCCTTCATCCTCCTCCACCAGACCCCGCCGCTCTCCAAAGACGACGACCCCTGCTGTCGATTCTATCCCTCGGGTCACCACTCGCATCGAGACAACCCCAATGCAAGATGTTTTGCAGCCAGACACTACCTCCACACAAATTCAATCCGACGACCCTTCCCCCCTTCCCGTAGGCCTCTCCGCAGTCCCACTAACCCACATGTTCAAACGCTCTCTCTCCCTTCCGTCAAGCAGCCCGCACTCAACACTCCCGGAATCTACAATCACTCTTCCATCTGACGCCGCGTCGCCAGGAGACGGGGAAGCCAGCAGGATGGGTACACCAGGCACACCACCATTGCGTCGTCATCCCCACTCTCAAACTATGACCACAGGAGATACCGCCACCTCATTCCCGCTCCTCTGCACTCCTTTTACATCCTCGACATCTCCAGTGGGAGGATGAAGAAGCACGTCGAAGGAGTGAGTTATCCCAAGAGGGCGAGTATTGGTGGCCGTCGCCGGGTTTGGAAGGCCAGATCGCTGACTCGGGCTGTGAGCGGCCGATGATCGTCACGTCTTATGGGATGGGATATGAAGATTCTGTCGGACAGTTCGATCATCAGTACAACGAGGTGCGCCGCTGTGCCTTGCTTCTTGTCTTTTTGACAGCTGACCTTGAATTATGTTCACTCAGCAATACGGTGCGTCTCTCGAACCCCCAAACGACGGCAGCGAGCTCGTCATTTGGTCAACAAACCCCAATCATCAAGGCCTCGTCGCCGTCATACAAGATCCTCATATGCATTCCGAGACCGACGTCCCTCTCTCGACCCCTCTCCCGCTACCTGTGTCGACAGACCCCTCAAAGTACTTCTACACCTCCCCATCCGCACCGCTCCCCGCTTCGTCATGTTCCACCTTGTCTGGTTGGGCTTTCGATTATAAGTATGACGAAACTTTGCACCAACAAGTTCATCAGCCGCTAACACGACGGCGTCAGCACCAATCCCGGCATGGTACGAAGCCCCTGGTTGGGAGGCACATCAACATCAGTTCAACCATTCTAATCTCTACTTTAGCCCGGACAATTGGGATCGGATAGAGGTGAACCATGAGGAAGATTGCCACATTGGAAGACGATCGTGATATCTGCTGTTGTCCTGGGTGAACAAGTATTTGTTCTCTTTCTCCCACCCTCTCTGCCGTTTTTTTCTTACTCTTCGACTTCGTCTCTTCGAACACATCTTGGCAAATCATTGTAGCTATTATTGTTTCCCCTTTCTTGTTTCATCGGCATCACAGTATGTAGATATGTATTAAGTTACGTTATTCATCTTCACTGTACCTCCCATCCATTCATATTGTACATAATTACTATAGAATCATTTGAAAAGTTAACACACGAGGTGCAAACTTGGGTGCAAAGCAAAATCGCAACAAATTCGAGAAGTGATCCGATAACACCGATTGTAACTATGTATGGGTTTCTCTGGCGTGTTGGTGATTTTGCTTCTCTCTTTACATACGTCCGAAACTACTTTATCCAATCCCCATTTCACAGCCGACTCATCTGCTCTCATTTTAACAACTTGAAGGTCGACGGAACCACATACCTATTCGATCGCTCTCATAGCTCCCTTTAGTCAACCAACTCTCAAAATTACTGGACGTTGCTGAATCATATGTTCTCCCCAACGTATGCCACTAACGCCGCTGGTCTCAATTACATTCGTTTTACAGTCGGAGCTTCTGATTTTTCTGCGAACCGTGAGTCAATCGAAGCCTCAAGCTCCCTCTGACGTTGATCTCAGAATTTTAGTTTATAGTCTAGATGACAGCAGTGGCGATATATCTTTCAGCAACTTCAATATCAACAAGGTCCTATCCTATGTTTTTTTCATTCTCAAGGATATTCGGGGGATCAGTTCTAATCTCACAGTCCATATTATCCCATGGTGGTAAGTGCCCAGCTCTCCCTTTGACATCCACTCACTGCTTTTTAGCCAGGTTGGGTGAAAGATAGTGGGAGTATGAATGGCGGATCCTTACAGTCAAAATACGTCCCTGCTTGTATGAACTTATCATCCGCTACCGCATTCTATCTCTTCTCTGCTTTACAGATCCTACGTACCTTCTCAAAGCCGTACAAGGTTTCCAAAGTCAAGGTATGAACAAAAATCCTGACATTCCTCGCCCATTTGAAGAAGTTTTATTGCTTCTCCCATTTGAATATCTTCGCTGATTGTCTTCGGTCATGGGATTAAAATGGAGTCTGTGGAGATTATGTTTAATGAGGTGTTCGTAATTTACATATTCCACGTACTGGCCTGTGCCCGAGTATGGGCGAGTCGTGGGCGGTTGTGGAGGTAGCGCTCAGGTAGTAAATACCTATTCTCATCAGAGGGCCAGGGATGGGAGTGGACTTACGGAGGATTAAAATGGGCGCATTCTCGCGAGGCCTATTTGAACGATAACATGAGCATCCCTTTGAGGGTAAGTCCAGGGGCTCCATTGCACGTCCAATAGTGACGTAGAATATTTTCTCCAAGCATCATTTCAGACGCCAGTGCGGAAATAAGAACATGAAGGTGTCAGTTTTGGTTTTTATGGGAATTATTCAATGTGCAGCAATCCCATATCGCACTACTGAGTATGCGACGGCTGTGGGGATCCACCAACCCCGCATACTTGTTGGTCAGTAAAGAAATTCGATTTCGTAGTCAATGACCGACGACTGTTGTACTGATTCACTCATGCCCATGGGAAGGGAACTTGGTGTATCCGAGTCCTCGTACAGGGCAAGTCGGGTTAGAGATTGGGGGAAGACATCAAATTTGAAGTCCTGTCGACGCGAAGCGCAATGAACCGATGTTCGTCGAATTGTTTGGCGCTCCCCACAGCTATGCTGTCACCAGTCGAAAGTGGGTCGGGAAACCATGCATCCGGCGTAATTGGTAGAGATTAAACAGTCTCTTCCAGCCCTCTTTTTAAGAGGTCTCATCGCGTTCTAATGTTTGGAGCTCAATGGTGTGGTTAATGGGGAGCAGACTTTGATGCAGCTCCTTGAACACAAAGCAGGAGGTGAAAGCGCCGGAGATCGAGAAGGCTGACTTTGTAGTTTGAACTCTCTCTCCAAAATAGGTTGGGCTACCTTTATTAACCCTATGAGAAACCAATCCACAATCTAGCAATCCGCAACAACTGAGACCACGGCATAGGACGTTATCAAGGATGTCTTCAAAGCACAGCTGACGGTGACGTCGAGTTATCAAGATAATGCAACAGAGACACAGATAGGAGATCAATTGAAGAACATTCCTTTGATGGCCATAAACCTGCAAAATGGCCTACACGTTGCAGTTGTATCGCAGTCAAGTACAAGATGAGGAGAGGACAGTTTCAAGGCGCGAGGAAGTCACGTGTGTATACGATGAGCTTGGAGTGTTTACGTAACCATGACACTGATCTCACCGTTGTCTCACCATTTGCACCGTGCGCGTTTCCACAAACCAATGATACTGTATCCGCATTTTCTAATATCACTAATTCTTATATAATACCATGGCCACAACCTGGGGTTGCAGATCGTAAGATCCTCGATTCCCATCCCAGCTGTTTGCTGGGACTGGTACGATGGCAAGCGCGAGACAGCGTGCTTGACGGGTCACCTCTCTACCACCTACCATAGCGAAGCAATACGGATGGCGTCTAGTTGCGAGTAGCCATGCGTGTGGAGAAAACATGCAGACCCATCGGTCTGGTGCGGGTTTATCGAGTAGCGAGTGTTGCTGCCGAAAAAGAACTAAAGGAGTACAACTTAAAAGCGAAGGGACGACAACTCCCTCTTGACCTCGTCATGCGAATTGGCTCTTACCTTATCGTATGTAGCTCCACATTCAGCGATACTTGAAAAGTTCAACAATTGAATAGGATTTCGAAGGCAGCGTTTCGCCAAGACGCACAAAGAGAATGATTGCTCTCAAGTAAGAGGATTTACACGTTTACTGGCCCCCGCCGTCGTGATTATATTCAATTCCCTTACGCAGAATGGTTCGAAGTGGATGACTCGTCTTCGGCCCACTGGCATGCGTGGATATCGTTGAGCTTCAATATCACTAGAGGGTTGTTAAAGAGGCCACGACAACGCCAGAGGATGTCAAGAAAGGGTGAGTTCTCTTGGAGCTCTTAGATTTACCAAACTTATTCTTCCCTTCAAATCACCTGCCATTCGTAAGTATTTGCTTTTTAACATCTCAGCTGATCCCGACTCCCGAGCATTCAATTCTAGATCTTTCACAATTTGTAGCCCGAATGAGCCACTCTCTCAATGTATTCATGACCTACATGGTTAAACCGTCCAAGGAAATCATTCGTGATGAAGGGCGCTTGACTGGCTTGTTGTGTTTCGGGCCGTGACAATAACAACAATAACTTGAACAACCGCCCACAAACGCGCCTCTCAGCTCCAACCTTTGTCTCGTTGTAACAAAAGAAACTTGGTCTCCCCTGTCGGTTTTTTTGTTCTCCCCACTGCCAGCCTCACGCAAACCCTCAATTTGCCGCAGATCATGTTCGATGGATCCCTGCAGTTACACATTATATAACAACAAAGTTGGACGTTGGTTTGCTTTCAAGTACCGACTCACCTCTCCAAATTTGAAGTGAAGTATGGAAACGTACTTTCAGCCTGCTGCTGCCAACTACCACACTCCTCCTATTCACCCCCAACAACGACAGCGGGGATACCGTATTTGCGACCAATGCCGTACTCCAGAAACCCAGTCTCTCAAGTTCCGCCTATGTGGAGGTTGTGTATGCCGTCCTTCTCTCCTTGCTTTCATGAAGTTTGACTTGGCTCCCCTCAGCTGGTGACCCAATATTGCGCGAGCCTTGTCAGTCCCCGGTACTAACTTGCCCTCTGACGAGTCTGTCTGCCGTAGTCACAAGACTGCCAACACGATCATTGGCCTCACCATAAAGCAATCTGTCAGCACACCGAGTCAGTATCCAAAGCCGCCATTGCAGCTGCGTCTTCCTCCCCAGCCGCAGACGAACGCCTCGCGAAGAACTTCCGGAAGTTCGCTTCTGCCCATACGGCGTTGTTGGGGTGGGCTGGTTTCCAGGCATTGCAACTCAAACGTGTCCCGGCAAATATTAGGTAAAACGCGTTGCTCATTGACTTGAGCTACCATCCTCATGCCGAGTCTCATCGTCGGTAAGTCCAATGTTCCTTTCCTCCCGCGCACTCCCTCGATGCTCACGCGTGCTTTGGTAGATTTTCGATAACCTCAACCCACATTGTACCGAGGACCTATGTCCATGACCCGCTCGTCATAGCTGACATCCAGCGGCGCGAGGAACGGTGCAGGTATAGCGGAGGCATTGGCACGCTCGTCGTCGTTATCCAATGTGGCGGTGTCTCCCAAGTTATGCCCGTTGAAGTCGATCCGCCTGCGAAGATTACGTGGGACTCGAGCGACGATTGGGCGAGTGTGCTTGCGCACTTCGTGGAGAGCGGAAGGACGGATTTTAAGCCGATATCGACTACTTCAAGGGGGTGAGTTGTCCTTCCGTTGTCATTTTCGGAGAGCGGGATTGACGAACGGGTTTAGGGTGTATTATGGATGAGGAGCGAACCTGTGTGGACATCAGAAGACCATCCGCACCCATGAACCTTTGCAACCACGCACCCTTCGTCCTCAATCAGGACCACCCGGCATTTGACAGCTCGCGCACCCTCAATTCACCTTGCTCACGCATCCCCGTATCATTCCACTCCCGTTCGTGTATCTCATGCACGATCATACCCGCGTCGTCGATCGGTGCACCCTCAGCACATATTCACACCTCTAATGAGCAACATCCATTGCATCAGCATCGTCCATATCATCACCAGCAACAAAATTCACTCACATCTATCACGTCGTTATCTCGGTACAATCCGTCAGTGCCATGTCGGCTTGCCGCATCTATACCTCTTCCCCGCCTCTATTCAGCTTGTCGAGTACAAGCTCGCCCCCTTTGTTTCGCTTTCGCTTGCGTTCGCTTTTTCGTTTACCAAAAACATTCGGTTTGAATTATCTTTATCTACGGCATGTGGTTCGATTTTTTGGCGAGTTTCTTGATTATACCTGAGTGTGTAGATAGATAATCAGATTATAATAGTGTTGTGCGATACAATGGCATGCGCGCACCCAGGTTTGGTTGAGAGAGAGAGAACGACGAATGGTTGAGATTAGGGGGAGCGAAATTTCGACAGTCCCATTGAAAGCCTGAGCTTGAAATTGACAAGAGAACGGCTGATCCATAGAGTTGTGGAAGGGCAGAATACCAGGGAAAGCTCTGCAAAGTAGAAGCAGAGCAAGTTGAGAGGGCCATAGAGTTTGCATAAAGTTTACTATCGTCGGCTATCACCAGAGTTCAGCGCTCAGCGCTTCAAGTATTAAGGATAGGTCCAGCGTTGCTGACAGGAGAGCTGGGAGTTGATCGCGAGGTGGAATGTGAGGAGGGCAGAAAGGTTTCAGGGGAAGATAAAGCAGGTTTAAAAAATTTGTACGCCCCTCCAGGCTCCGAAACGACGTATCGTCGTCCTCTTAACGGACGGATGCCACCCTCGAACCCCCACATCCCGCCATGAATCTCCCAGACCTCGACACGACGTATCGCGCCGCATCTCTACGCGCGGATCGCGTATGGATTGTCGGATGGCGTTGGCCGATGTTGAGAACCTGCAAAACTTGGGCAAGAATCAAAAGGTTAGTCAAGTCATTTGAGACCCTACGCATGAAGAAGTACTTACCCGTTTGTTTGGAGCCACCATCACATATGTTAGTCACATTGTGCCTTACCTAATGGAGTAGCCGGATGTGACAAAACACCATACTACATGGGCCCAGCCGGACGGCCCGAATCTTATGATGTGCCTTTAGTGATGGTGCGGCCGTGATCCTTACAGGGACTCACTAAGTAGCATGCGCTGGCTGTCCTTTTAACCGACGGCGTAGTGTCTCACCGGCGGAGATGTCCTGATGCCCGGCGGGGAGAGTTGCGGTGTACCCTGTCCTCTGGCGGCACAAGTTGCGGCGTACCATGTAAACATAGATGGTGATCATACATAGTGATAGGGCTGCAGTCATCAGTTAAATGTCATGAATGTGAGCCATTACAACTGAAAAATATACTGAATGATTAATCACAATGAGAGTCCTACTGCAAGGTGATGAGATACTGTAATTTCTTTTGAAACACAAGCAGTCTTCATTAACTATTGTCCATATCATGTCCCCCCAGATATACAGCTGAATATAACACACCAGCAGAACACCTTCCAATAAAAACACATTGCCTTTTCATAAGAGACACTTTTTGAATAGCTGTGTTGGAGGTCTAGAGCAATATATATATATATAATAAAGCTCTGTTGCAGCAGTGCAGTTTTTTCAAAGAGGCACCGCAAGACCAATGTATTTTTTTCACCGCCGGCACAATGTATTATTTTTTAAATTGGCACTGCCAGAGAAATGTATTTTTTTTAAGGTGGCACTGCCAGCACAATGTATTACTTTTTAAAATGGCACTGCCAGAGCAATGTATTCTTTTTAAAATGGCACCGCTGGCACAATGTATTATTTTTTAAAATGGCACCGCCGGCACAATGTATTACTTTTTAAAATGGCACTGCCGGAGCAATGCATTTTTTTTAAAATGGCACCGCTGGCACAATGTATTATTTTTTAAAATGGCACCGCCAGGGCAATGTATTACTTTTCGAAATGGCACCGCCGGAGCAATGTATTATTTTTTTTTTCAAAAATGACACCGCCGGGGCAATTGTTTTTTTTATTAAAATGGCACTGAGGCAATGTATTCCTCTTTAAAACACCACCACTGGAGCAATATGCTCTGCCTTTGAAATTGCTCTGGCAGAGTAGTACTTGCATATTTTTTAGAAATACAAAAATCATGTTTAGGGCAAAGAACACTAGAATTAAACAGACAGTTGATACATATGATTACTAGTAAATGGGTGGTACTGCTGAGGTACTCTTGTTTACTTCTGCATATGTTTTCTATGGGGGGACTGAGGGGTGGATTGCAGAGGGTAGATTGCAGATGGTAAGATTGCAGCTGCGGAGGGTAGATTGCAGCTGTGGATGGTATATTGCAGGAGGTAGATTGCGGAGGGTAGGTTGCAGCTGCAGAGGGTATATTGCAGGGGGTATATTGCGGTATATTGTGGCTGTGGAGGGTATATTGCAGGAGGCATATT
Organism: Laccaria bicolor S238N-H82; assembly: GCF_000143565.1. Taxonomy (NCBI): domain Eukaryota; kingdom Fungi; phylum Basidiomycota; class Agaricomycetes; order Agaricales; family Hydnangiaceae; genus Laccaria; species Laccaria bicolor. Next base: position 306,158 of record NW_001889876.1, read on the forward strand.
GCGGGAGGTATATTGTGGGAGGTATATTGCGGGAGGTATATTGCGGGAGGTATATTGCGGGAGGTATATTGCGGGAGGTATATTGCAGGAGGTATATTGTGGGAGGTATATTGCAGAGGATATATTGTGGCTGTGGATGGTATATTGCGGGAGGTATATTGCGGGAGGTATATTGCGGGAGGTATATTGCGGGAGGTATATTGCGGGAGGTATATTGCGGGAGGTATATTGCAGGAGGTATATTGCAGGAGGTATATTGCAGAGGATATATTGCGGCTGCGGATGGTATATTGCGGGAGGTATATTGCGGGAGGTATATTGTGGGAGGTATATTGTGGGAGGTATATTGCAGGAGGTATATTGTGGGAGGTACATTGCAGAGGGTATATTGCAGCTGCAGAGGGTATATTGCAGGGGGTATATTGCAGAGGGTAGATTGTGGCTGCGGAGGGTATATTGCGGGAGGTAAATTGCGGAAGGTATATTGCAGCTGCAGTGGATAGACTACAGAGGGGAGACTCATCTGGATCCTTCAAAGGGGTTTGGAAGAAAGTATATAAACCTCTGTACATGCTCACAAGTGTGTTTTGAAGAGTCACTTATGTGAAATACCTTTTCACAGATTGTTTCAGCTGCACAGAATGTAAAAATGACTGTCAACCCACATAAAAACTACCTCTGGAAAGCTGGAGAAAGCAGGATTTGAACAAGCTAGACCCAACAGTAGGTTACCTAGGAAAGGAAAAAGTCTTGATGGTGTTCATTGTAAATTTTAACTTTTCACAAGCTGTTTCAGCTCTGCAGAACATAATAATGGCTGTTACCTCATGTAAAAGCCACCTCTGTAAAGCTGGAGAAGTCAGGATTCGAACAAGCTAGGCCCGACAATAAGTTGTATGGGGAAAAGAAAAGCCTTGATGGTTTCTATCATAAAAAGTACCATTTCACAGGTTGTCTCAGCCCCGCAACATGTAATAATGACTTTTGACTCATGTAAAAAGCACCATTGAAAAGCTTGAAACGGGACAATTCTAACGAGCTAGGCCCGACGATAAGTTGTTCGGGAATAAAAAAAGTCTTGATGATTTTTCCTTTAAGGCCACAATGCAGTCAAGGGTNGATAGAGATTATCAACATAAAACCCTCTTTTCCGTGTTTGTCAACAAAAACAAAACATCTCTTGAAGATTTTAACATGGTAATTACCATGGCATTGAGGTCTATCACCTGGCTGGTTTTCAGGTTACATGGATTGAAATTGGGTGAGTGCGTCGTTGTTTGTCAGGATGCAGGGTCTGTTTGCATGCGGTGGAGGGCCCATCCACCAAGCGCATCACCTCAATTTGGAAATGTCTCAGGCACAAACTGAAACTTTGATGGTCCCTGCCTGGCACAAGCAAAATAGCCAGACCATCCTTGTTGCGGCAACACCCTTTTCTGGTCCTGCATAATGCATACTTGGTTATCTCTGGCTATCCCGGCCAGAGCTCATAAAAAAATGAAAGCGTGCAAAGCAATAGTTTGCAGAAGCATGTAGATTAATGGTGTTTTTGGGACAATGTGTAGTAAAGCTTTGCAATATAGCGGAGGCGATTTGTGGTGGGTAGTCCGGCGGTGTATCATAAAAAATGACACCGCCGGCAGAGCAATATTTGCGGAGAGCATGGTGTACTTAAATATGTTTTTGGTATAAACATGTCAAAAATATTCTAACAGGCTATTATAAATTTTCAATATAAAAGCGGAGGCGATTTGCGGTGGCTGGCCCGGCGGCGTATCATTAAAAAAATGACACCACCGGCAAAGCAATATTTGCGGTGGCATGGTGTACTTAAATATGTTTTTGGTATAAACATGTCAAAAGTATTCTAACAGGCTATTATAAATTTTCAATATAAAAGCGGAGGCGATTTGCGGTGGCTGGCCCGGCGGCGTATCATAAAAAAATGACACCGCCGGCGAAGCAATATTTGCGGTGGCATGGTGTACTTAAATATGTTTTTAGTATAAACATGTCAAAAGTATTCTAACAGGCTATTATAAATTTTCAATATAAAAGCGGAGGCGATTTGCGGTGGCTGGCCCGGCGGCGTATCATAAAAAATGACACCACCGGCGGGGCAATATTTGTAGAGGTATTGTGTACTTGAATATGGTTTTAGTATAAACATGTCAAAAGTATTCTAACAGGCTATTATAAATTTTCAATATAAAAGCGGAGGCGATTTGCGGTGGCTGGCCCGGCGGCGTATCATAAAAAAAAATGACACCGCCGGCGAAGCAATATTTGCGGTGGCATGGTGTACTTAAATATGTTTTTGGTATAAACATGTCAGAATATTCTAACAGGCTATTATAAATTTTCAATATAAAAGCAGAGGCGATTTGCGGTGGCTGGCCCGGCGGCGTATCATAAAAAATGACACCACCGGCGGGGCAATATTTGTAGAGGTATCGTGTACTTGAATATGGTTTTAGTATAAACATGTCAAAAGTATTCTAACACACTATTATAAATTTTCAATATAAATGCGGAGGCGATTTGCAGTGGCTGGCCCAGCAGCATATCATAAGAAATGACACCGCCGGTGGGGCAATATTTGTGGAGGTATTGTGTACTTAGATATGTTTTCAGTGTAAATGTGTCAAACTTCATTATAATTTTTTTTCTATGTTTGCGGAGTCAATGTGCAGTGGTTGGTCCGGCGGTGTACCATAAAAAAATTATATAACCAGTGGAGCAATATTTGCGGAGGAATCGCCTTGCTGGTGTACTCAAATACTTTTGCAGATTAAATGTGTGAAGCTTCTTCCAACAGATCATTCCAATATGTGTCATTTTTGTGGAGGCAATGTGTGGTGCTTAGTCCAGTGGAGTGTTTCAGAAGCAATGTGCAGTGCTTAGTCTGGCAGAGTGATTCCACTCAAATTGTAGCAAACAGCATACATAGGTTGATAATATTATGCATGATTGATATAAGCCAGACTTGTAATTCTAAGTATTCAACTGGATGATGGCCGCCGGTGTGTCACCAACACCCCGGCGGAGGGCAGCCCCGCACTGGGTTATGACATTCAAGGTACACCCAGCCGCTCCAGTGGTATGGGACATTGTTGCTGACGGCCCACACATAGTTACTGGTGGATTGTTCAGGGTCCGGCCGCCCCTTTGACAATGGGGTCCGGTAATCAAACCAGCTGTCCGGCTAGCCCCTTACCATTTGATGGATTGTCAGGGCAGGGTGGCCCATTACTAATGAGCCAAGGTGACTAACTTAACTGAAGTAGCTGGGTCATAGCCTGTGTAGATATCGACGCGCTTAGTGCTTGTGTGCTCGCACCATTGCTGACGAGCAGGAGGGTAATAAGACACCCAAGACACGCGCACCTGCATTGTAATGTATGAGAGTCAAGGGGAGGAAGAGGGAGAGAAAACACCCACGTAGATCTTCGGTGACAGTGTTGAAGAGATGGAAAAGGCCTTACAGGTCTCCCCAATGATCGCGGCTGCTTGAGGCTCCGTTATCGACCCTTCATGCGCTTGAGGTGCCATCTTGGCGATGAATTCGACCAGGGCGGGTATCAAAAGCCGCACACACTGCCGAAGGGTCGGGTTACCCGCTGAAGCTGACGCGACGAGCGTTTTCGCGCAGTGGGCAGCAGTTAATGATGTCTGGAGGATCATGGTAGTAAGCAAAAAGGCGTGTTGAATGAATGAAGCTCACACCATCCACATCCAGCAACTTCTGAGATATTAAGAAACAACAGTGCTCGACTGCAGATCTGCTGAGCTTCACTGTGCTGGGGATGACAATCAATACGAGGACTCCCGCCAAGAGGTTGTTCTTGATCTTCTTCGCACCACTTCGTCCACTGTATTTTATCATTGGTAAATATGTTAATTTGGCACTTGAAAAGGCGTACCGCATCTCATCAATGTGAAGCAAACAAGCCGATAAAGGGCATGAACTAATCGGTCATACCCTTCATTCACGTTTGACCCAGGAGCAGTCGGCAAGTCTAGCAATGACTTCAATGCTGGTAGAGTAAGCCCAACCAGGTCAATTTCGGACGATTCATCCTTAAGTAAGTCTGACGAAAAGAGATCTAGAATGAGTGGTTTGTGAATAGCATGATGGGTAGAGCGTACCGCAGTACAGAAGGATGGCAATGCTTCTGACATCTTCACATTGAGATGTACTGATCAAAGGCCCAATGGCCGTAAACGCGGACAGTGCGGATACAATCAGATATACGATCTACAACTCGTCCCTCTAACATGGAGAAAGAACAGAACCTGAGTCCAAAATCCGGAGGTAAGTCAAAGGCACTTAAGAATGACCCCCCCACGTGCAGTAGATGTGGTGTGCTTCAGAATATGTGAACATATCCTCAAACAATCCGCCCGAGGAGAGGTTGCAGAAAGTGCATCTGTTGACCTAACATGATCCAAAGTTCAACACTTGATTTTTGGTAGGAACGAACGACGTACATGTTTCCTGCACCATGAGATGCAGCAAAGATAGCAATCACCTCAACCAAAACGACCTGAATATTTGCAGGTTCCGTCATCGCCATACGATAGCACAGACTAATGAACTCCTCGAAGATGGCAGGTTCCATAATCGCTTTCCCCGAGTAATCTGGTCGCGCCAGACATTTGAGAGCTTGAAGACCAGAGATAACATTGGTTTGTCGGGTCGACGTGCTTGAAGATGAGTTTGGAGAGGAGGTGGCCAGTGCTTCGTATACCAAATCAAAAATCACGAAGAAAAACATCGCAGGTTCTTGCCGATCGGGGGAGGGAGTTATCGCGGTTTCGACTTTGGTTAGCTCTCTACCATCGCTGCAAGAATGTGGGGTCTCCTGCTTGCATTGCTGTAGCCACAGCTTGGAGGATGGTGGGCCACGTTTTGGTATAATACTAAAATAAAGTTTAGTGGTCCCTCATATGTTGAAGGATGCGTCAACTTACCAGAAGTAAAACTTCTTTCCCAAGACTCGAGTACGATGAGTCCAAAGCTACTGACGAAGTATCGTGCTTCACGTTAGATTCGAAGGTTGGGTCTTCCCTGCGGCTTTGGCGTCGAAGGCAAGGGAGCGGCTACGTCGAATTTATTTGGTTTGGGGGGCGGAAGGGCTGCAGTCGGAGGGGCTATCAACAAGTCAGCAAGGGGACATAACAAGCAGGAGCTGAGAAACACCGACCTGCCGTCACTGGGAGATTCTCCTCCAACTCCTTCCTCAGCCTCGCTTCCTCCTCTTCGTGTTCGTCCTCCCATTCCATCCTCCTCTTCTGCAATCCGCCCTCTTCTTCCACAATGCCTCCGTCAAGACCACGTGTAACAGTCCTCCTGCCCAATGGGCTCTCCTTCACCGCTTGCAACTTCCTCAACAACTGGTTCTCACGCGCACTGGAAGCCGCACCACTGGGACCAGTGGGATTGCCCATGAGGAAAGGCTGCCTCGCCGAGCTGAGCAGTGCAGAGATAGGCGAGCCAGGCTGAACGGCCTTTTGGAACTCCTTCTCCTGCTGTGCGATGCTGGTGATGATACTCTTCCTCGCCGCCATGCCTCCCGACGCAGAGGACGGCATCGTCTTTTCTCAGGCGCTTCAAGTTGGTGTCCGACACGAATTCGGATATGTGTTTAAAGTCTGGGGTGCCGTCGTGTGCAGAGGGGATGTAGGAGGGGACGGCGCCATGCGTGAAGAATGCGTGGTCAACAATTTCGTGCAGGGTTGGACATTGTGAGGGATTGAGGGTCAAAATCTGTGGAGTGAGGTGTTGGACTGCCCCAGAGATGACGCGGTCTATGGGAAATTCGTATTCGTTGCCGCGGATGCGCCTGAACACATTAAAATGGGAAAATCAAGCATTAGACCAGAAGGCTTACTTGTAAATGGCCTTGACGTCCTTGATCTGGAACGGACGGCGGCCGACAATGAGTGTGCACAAGATAACGCCAATGGATCACGTATTCACCTCGAAGCTGTGTCCATTCGTGGTGTCGAGCCATACCTCGGGTGCGACATAATTTGGGGTGCCGCAAATGGTCTTCTTCCTCTCCCCAGGGTTCTCGATGAAAGCCACAAGGTCAAGGTCGCCAACATTGATGTTCATGTTCCCGTCGGGAAAGAAATCGCCGAGCCTTGAGGTCGCGTTGGATGAGCTGGTGGGCGTGCATGTAGTGGCAGGCACCGATGAGCTGGACCATGAAGAAGCGGGACTCTGGCTTGGAGAAGCGGCGACGGCGGCGGAGCATGTCCATGACGGAACCAGGGGGGCATAGTTCGAGGGTCATGTAGACGTTGTCATCATCTTCAAAGCAGTCTTGAGAATTGACGATGTTTGGGTGCTGTAGGGACTTCTGAATCTTGATATCTGCGTAGAGCGTGTTAGTTGAGGGTTCTGAGGTAACAGAGAGAGAATAGTGACTTTTGTTTTCGCCTTTTTCGTTTTGAGTGATGACTTGGTGACGACCTTGCATGCTCTGCGACGGCAACTCTGTGGCAAACTCGCTGAGTCGAGCCACAACACCTGATGGAGGAACCACAGAGGCAGGATGAACGATTTGGTTGCCAGCGTCATTCGGATATGGCTAGTGTTTCGGATCCGCACCATTATCTTCAGTCGCAGCGGCAAAGGTAAGTGGAGTCGCAAGGGGGGTAGAAGGCGACAACTTAAGACGTGAAGCTTTGAAGCTTGAGTCGTGCAGTTCTTCGTCTTGTTGTTGATCCTAGGCCTCCTGATCTCGTCGTTCCAACCCCACTTGTCCTTTCGACGCTCCAGACCCGTCATTCGCACGTGGATTGACAGCAAAGAGTCAATCGCTGAACATCGGCAAAAGGGCTAGGGTTAGCAAATGGGGTGGTTGAGCAGAGCCCCCCGCTGGCGATGATGCTGTTCGTCGACAAGTATACCTAATTCAGCAAGTGTTAGCTCAGGGAATACTGCTATATTTGGAAATTTCTTAACCTCGTGGTCATTCATATCTTCCACATATCTGCTGCAGATATAGACTTGCCTTTTGTAGAAATATCTTCTCCCATATCTTCGACATTTATCCACCCACAAAATTCCTAATAACTCCGATGGAAAAAAAATGCTAAAATGAAATAAAAGATTTTAAATATCTTTCAAGTAAATCCGGTAGTTAAAAGGTAGCATTATTATTAATATCTACCCCATTTTTTCACGTTAAACCCAGCGGATATATAAGCCAGGGCCCGCAGTGTCTAGTGAGGAATGACTCGGAGAAGGAACGCAAACAAGTCCTGCGACTTCCGGGCCGAGTTGTTTGCTCCGACCTCTTCGATTGTTCGACACCTCAAGTGTCGACACCCTCTCCTTCTCCAGCACCGATTTCTCCAACCAAGATCGCAAAGTCGAGAACCTCAACATTGAGAAGATCGCAAAGGGCGTTATTGCCTAGTCCATGGGATCGGCCTTGATAATGTTGTTACAAAGGCGAAGGATGTCGATGGGGCGAGTGAGACGATGATCACTCTCGATGATGGTACATCGCTCTATTTCTGTCACTCGTTCCTCATCTAACCAATTTGAATTACAGGGAGCAATGAATCACGCAACGCCACTGATGCCGACCTTTCCTCACTCCACCTCCACTCCGTCACGACCCCACACAACCATGGCCGCATCTTCTGGTCACCAGCACCTGGTTTTGCCATAGGCGTTGGGTCGATACGCGAGAGTTTCTTACCGTACGAGGAAAGCGACACATTTATCAGCACAGACGCCAGCGTTACGTGGCAGATGCGACGAGACGCGCAAGGAGTTTGGCGATGAGGGGAGCAACCTGGTGGTGGTGAATGACGAGGACGGGACGGACAATCTGCGATGTTCTCTTGATTTGGGTAAATCATGGTATGTTCGCCTCTCTCGTTTGTCTTATGAAATTCTAACTTTCCCAACAGAGTGAAATATGAAATTGGCGTCAAATTCCGAGCGAGGACGCTTATGAGCCCCGACCGACTCGACCTCGAAGATGATCACCTTCGAGGTCGAATCGTCCAAGATCCAAGACAAAGAAGTGTGAGTGCGGTTCTCGTAGTGGTGACACGTTTTGTTTCCACTCCAGAGCTTGCTTGCACCAAACTCACACTCTTTCCCTCAGCATGAAGTCGTTCGGGGCTCCTGCCCCCTTTCCCTCGTCCTCACCGCCCTCTTGGTGTACAACGTGCACGCCTTTTCACAAGTCTCTCGCACAGGTCGATAGCGAGGTTTTATTCCAAGGGTGTAGCGTACCAACAACAAGGTCACTTCCTCTTCATCGCCCTCTCTTTGTGCTCACTTCTTATAGGCATTATGTGAGCCCCCACTGGGTTCGGTAACAGCGTAGATGAACCCACCACCAACTATGCCATGCACGCCGCCCATCCCTACAAACAATCGACAATGACCGTGAGGGTGGATATGCGTGAGGGCGGATACGTGTGAGAATAAATGCGCGTGAGGATGGATATGCGTCCTTCGGCAGCATTCAAGATCTGCATTCACATCCCCCTTGCGCGACCCACCACGTCATCGCGGGATTGTAGTGAGGGCGAGTGGGGCGAAACGAGGAGAAGGGAGGAACAAGAGGTGTTGAGCTTGCATCCTCGTCCTCTCCTCTCCCGAGAATTTTTTTCTCAACACCCCAGGGATGCGCGACATCCCACTAACCTCCGCCCCTGTTCCTCCCTCGTCTATCCCGCTGTCCCTGGAAAATGTGGTGAGGGAGATGAAGGAGCAGGTATACCGCGCATGGTTGGGGTATTATAATGGATACTCGAGGGGGATGGGGTTGAGCAAGCAGGAGTTGGTGGCGAGCTGCCGCAGGGTTTGGAACCGAAGGCGGTGGGAAATATGGGATTGAAAGGGGTGAAGGGGCTGAATATTCAATGTCGTATTGTGGCACCCAGGAATGTGGGAGGGGGTGAGGGTGGTCCTTGGAGCGGAGGAGCATGAAGAGCTTGCATCGCAGATCCTTCTGAAAATATTTAGATTCATGCAGATACCGTTGTCTGGGATGCCAATTCATAGAAACACATTGAGTTGCACTCAGATTTGAAGAGCGTGTTCACATTAAGATCTTCAAGACAATGGGATTGCCCAACGTGGGCCAACGCCTGCCGTTGACAACTCTGAGTGAGCGCTGATTGTCAAACGGCATTGAAATTCGGAACCATTAGAACAAGGTCGACAAGACACAATCATTTTGGAGGACGAGAACAAAGACGGATTGATCGTCTGTCCACCGCGCCTAGCCAAATCAAGTGGGCGGGCGATTTACGCGCAGTGGCTGAAGAACAGGGCTATGTATCAGCCTAATTGGAGCGAAGAAGAGAGAGTATGCTGGTCATATGCTGATCTAGATCGTGAGATGTCTCTTCCGTTTGATGTCACGGTGACATGTCCTGATTTTGCGATCCGTTCATCTCAGAGTCCGCTGCAAAGGTAGCTGCGAGCTTGGATTCTAATCGTGGTCACTACCGTTTTTCGAGTAGGTGAGAGCTAGAAACGGGTTCAGAGACGCAAAACAACAGCTGGCGGAACTCACAAAAGTATAGGTCATGAACCCTATCCATGATATCTGCCGATTCACTGCGAGATACGATACTTAATACTTAACGTCATCATGTACTTATGCTCTACTAATTCCCGATTCGGGCCATATGATAACGAGGAGACCCCTACAACATTGGAACCGCGTCGCTAAAACGCTCCGAGTGTCATACTTCTGACGAATAATTTATAAAACATAATGACGCACCATCACATACAAATCGTTGTCGTTTCAATGAACCACATCGTTCGACTGCATCAACCACAGTTTTTACCACAGAGGCTGAGTGTCTGAACGACAACACGGCGAGCAATTGCGTCCGACCCATTTGTTGGTGGCAAGGAAATAAACCTGTTGTCGGCCATATTTACCAGGGAATGGGATGAAAGGTAATCAAAGTCTCGTCTCATGGCCTTCTGGAGCAAAGAGAACGTGCCATTGAATATGAGACGCTATGGAATTCTTGAACAAGAACCAAACAAGAACTGAAATGAAAAGAGCGTATCAGCTTGACCGCGCCAAGAAATGGAGCGAAAGAATGATAGGTAATAGGACAGAGGCTCCTACGGACGATGTTTATCTCAATTCGTCGTTAAGTCACAACGAAGCGCGACCACCAGAGGATGGATTTCATGGGCCTCGATGATGACTGTCCGAAACCACCTTACAAATAAAGAGTAACTTCAAGGTTGACGGGATCAGAACCTTTGGTGCAACAAATGCCAAGAGGACTTGGGGGTGACTCTAAAGCGCGGAGTGCGCCCAAGCGTTCGTAGGTGGATTGAATCAAATCGGCCCATACTGAGAAACCAACCATCGACATACCATAGGTGACGAGAGTTCTAGGGGAAAATGCTGACTAAATACACTCTCCGCAGTTTCAGCCTTGGAAGGATGCAGATCTGGCATGGGGAGGAGGTTTTGATGATGACCGGGTGGGGATGCCAGACTGAGGTGATAGTGAATTTCATAACATAGGGGGGGTGCGGGTAGGAGGCCAACGTCGTCGTTAATACGTCGTTTGTCTGCTTTAGGTTGGTTCAGAGGGATAGGAAGGAGAGAAAGGCGACCTGCATTGAGAGGGAATCCAAGGACTCATCACGGAACGAGGCGGGTCGTGAAATAGGTTTTAAGGCTGAAATCGATCGTAAATCGCCATCGGAAGAGGTAATAGCACGAACTCACCCAAAACCCTTATTTCCCAGCGTACTTCTCAATCTGTTCAAACGCCAGGAGGTTGTGGTAATGTCGGGCAGTGGCCCCAAGCGTTGCTCAGAGAGCTGAAGCACGATTTTGGTGTGTTCTACGTTGGCTTGGACGGATTTGCCTATGCTTGTCTGCCTGGCCATCTTTGATGATATGCCGTGTGAGGAAGGAAGCCGGGCCGTTGATGCCGTTCGCTCTTCAGACTTCAACGTTTTGACCAACTACCGCCACATGTCACAACCAAAAACCTCATCGCCCCTGGCATCGCAGAATCATAAATATGATCTGAATCAGTACCCATGTGCTACCTACGGACCAAAACACGCCAGCTACATCAGAAAGACGACATATTGAAGGAAAACGTGAGTTTTCTCTGACTTTCGATTCTTTCTGATAATTAATCGGCCTCTGGGCGTCAGGAGGACTGCCAGACTCGTACGACGCGTGCAATGACGTGGCAAAGGAAGGATCGGACGTAGGTTGCTTGTTTCTTATGCTCAATGATACCCTGAACAGCGACCACATGAGAGACGTATATCCTTGTCAATCAATTGTCAATCGACCTATTCACCATTACTCTGGTGGACTCAATCCGAAGGGAACTTTCAAGATTCTTTCGGAGGGCATCGAGGATGAGGTAAGTCGTATGCCATCCATGACTTTGCTGACTTCTAGCAACGTTACTAGAATTCCGTCGTCAAACCCAAGTCAAATCCAAACCCACCTACATCGCCATCGCGTCCCAAATGCTCTTGTGTCCTCGGCTTCCTCGAAGATTTTAAGGACAAAAAGCCCGCCGATGTATCGCCGTCCGATAAAAGCCCTGTCTACACGTGGGTCGCATACGGGTGTCGAATGGTCCAGAACCTGCAAAAGACAACAATGAAAAGGTTCGTTCAGTCCTTCAAGACCCCGCACAAAGAACTTACCTATTTCGCTCAAAGTCGTCACCGCCTTTCGTTGCCTCGACGCAACGTATCGACTTCCGCCAATCACTATCCCAACACGACGGGGTCTGCCCGGGACTGTTCCCTTGTTTTCTTTCGACGTTGTGGGGTGGAACGACTACGCGAGGTGAATTTGTGATAATCTGACAAAGTGTTCGACGTACCTTTGTCGTTCGATTGCTTCCTCACGTCGCCACCTCTCTTGCACCTCCAAGGCTCGCCACGACGTATGGACATCCGCCAAACGCGTTTGGGACGCCATGGAGTAGATTAGAAATTAGATTTTGTCTGGGATATATAAAAAAGAGACAATATCACACTCCTGATCCAAAGTGTAGCTTCCGTCGCCGTTCACTGTGACGAGAGGGTGGCACCCCGCACCGCCGCAACTATTTGTACCAGGCAGCTTCGGATTTCCGTTGGCATCGGCAGCGATATTCCACCTCAAACCCTGTTCAACGTTGCTAGCCCATCTTTTAGAACGCAAAAGATGGGGAACGGATGGATTTCGCGTTATGTTTGAGACTCCCAATCCAACTAGAATATTAAGGCGTCGATAGAGGAAAAAATAAAGAATCAAAATTCTGACACATTATCCATGTACCACTTGAAAGAACATGTTCAGACACAACGGCAAGAGAAACTAATAGGGGCACCTTGATATCACTCCACCAATCAGACCCTATTGTTCCGGCGCACTCTGAGAAATAGATTTCCTAAAAGCTGAGTTGATGGTGAATCTAGCTCGAACGCCAAAACGTACCTTGGCTGGGAAGGAGTTGTGAAAGGAGTCTTGGTTAGAAACAGCTCCAGCATAGCAATGAAATGCCACGCCGGCGAAGGAGTTTCCAGTGCCCTCCATCTGAGAACGGAATTGAAGTAAAGTTCACGGAACTGCAGTTGTACGTACCAGAGCCACTGGGTATTCCCCAGCGTCATCCCAGTTATGCTGTAAATCTTGTCATCAGGGTGCTTGGAAATAATAAGGAATGGGGTACATACCTCGTAACCAAATGACTCTTACAGTTGAAAGACCGTTGATATTGAGGAGCGTACGCAGTGCGGCGCCAATTAGAGCTTCAACAGCGGGCGACATTGTGCAGGTGGGGTACGTAGGATTGTTATTCTGAGGTTCATTCTGAAAAACTCAGGCCAACTCGAATTCGACGATAGATATCGATCAGCATACCTGGATAGGTATCGCATATATGGCGATTCCTTACTTGGGAAACCTTGTACGGCTTTGAGAAGGTACGTAGGACCTGTAAAGCAGATAAGAGATAGAATGCGGTAGTGGATGATGAGTTCTTACAAGCAGGGACGTATTTTGACTGTAGGGATCCGCCATTCATACTCCCACTATCTTTCATCCAACCTGGCCAAAAAGAAGTGAGTGGATGTTGAGGGGAGAGTTGGTGCACTTACCGGGGACCATGGGATAGTGTGGACTTTGAGATTAGAACTGATCCCCCGAATATCCTTGAGAACGGAAAAAACATAGGATGGGACCTTGTTGATATTGAAGTTGCTGAAAGATGTATCACCGCTGCTGTTATCTAGACTATAAATTAAAATTCTGAGAGCAGCGTCAGAGGGAGCTTGAGGCTTCGATTGACTCACGGTTCGCAGAAAAATCAGAAGCTCCGACTGTAACACGAATGTAATTGAGACCAGCGGCATTAGCGGCATACATCGGGGAGAACAAATGATTCAGCAACGTCCAGTAATTTTGAGAGTTGTTTGACTAAAGGGAGCTATGAGAGCGATCAGATAGGTATGTGGTTCCGTCGACCTTCGAGTTGTTCAAAATGAGAGCAGATGAGTCGGCTGTGAAATGGGGATTGGATAAAGTAGTTGATGTATGTAACAACCACGGCACAACGGTTGATCGACTTACTGAGAGAGCCTCCAAAACCGGCGATAGTCTGAAATTTAATTGCATCGTTGACGAGGATATCCGCACTGCCAATCGGACCTGGGGTGACGAAATTGATAGGGGAAGTAGGAGACAAAGAGCTGAAGAGCTTTAAACGATCCCATGTTGTTTGCCACTATCAGATCAGAAGTACGTATGTGCAGCGAAAAAAAATTGAGGAGCGACACTCACAATATCCCAAATTTGCTGAGAAGCCGCGGAGCCAGCTAAGGCAAGAGATACGAGGATGGGATAAGTCTGCATGAGGCGATTGATAGAAAGGAAGCCCGCACCTAAAGCTTTTATATTTTGGTTGGATTGTTTTTTGGCGCGTTGAAAAGGCATTGCATACACACAGGGTCATCATGCGGATAGCACCAGGTGCAATACCATATAGTGACCTCCCCCAGCAGCAATTAATGGCATCATTGGTGAATGAGTAATGACGGTTGATCAACCCACCCACCGTTGTTGTGACGCCGGTCGTATTCCATTGTCCATCCGGATTTGCGTCCCTTACGCGAATCTATAAGTCGACCTTTGAGAAGTATGGTGAGGCGTTAAAATTACGTGAGAGCTGTAATTGATGTTTTACGAACCGCGATCCATCGGTTAAGAACATGTCGTCTACCAGAGTGTCCCCGTTGATGATACTGATATGTAGAGCTTAATAAATCTCCTTTATGTCGAACTTGCCATCGGTAGGATGGTGGCTTGAGAACTTCAACGTAGGAACACGGGTTCAATGAGGGAGAAGAATGAACGACGAAGAAAACTCCAATATCCGATGCTGGAAGCTCACCTGCTCATCATCTAGAAAGTTTACCGGGGGTACCTGATGGCCCAATTCGATCAGGTGCCACAAACTTTTCAGTCAAAGGGAACGGACCTAAGTTGACGGGCTCAAGCTAGAGAAAGCGTAATTGGAGTTCCTCGGTCAGGAACCCACTCGGCGACACTGTTTGTTCAGAATGGGCGCGCAGCATACTTTTGATTACTGGCTGCCGCCTCCAACTGGATTCTCCTGGAATGGTTGTTCTTCGAGATCTTCAGAGTTCTTGACAGAGAGATGCCATAATAGGTGAAATTTGCGTTATCGGAATCCAAGTAGACCGTTAGGTAGTTTCATATATTCGTTCGTGAAGAGAACCCAGAGAGAAATATATTCGTTCGTGAAGAGAACCCAGAGAGAAGCAACACGCCGGAGAAACCCGTACATAGTTACAATCGGCGTTATCGGATCACTTCTCGAATTTGTTACGATTTTGCTTTGCACCCAAGTTTGCACCTCGTGTGTTAACTTTTCAAATGATTCTACATATAGTAATTATGTACAATAAGAATGGATGAGAGGTGCAGTGAAGATGAATAATGTAACTTAATACATATCTACATATTGTGATGCCGATGAAACAAGAAAGAGGAAACAATAATTGCGACGAAGTTGAAGAGTAAGAAAAAAACGGCAGAGAGGGTGGAAGAAAGAGAACAAATACTTGTTCACCCAGGACAACAGCAGCTATCACGATCGTCTTCCAATGTGGCGATCTTCCTCATGGTTCACCTCTATCCGATCCCAATCGTCCGAGCTAAAGTAGAGATCAGAATGGTTGAGCTGAAGTTGATGTGCCTCCCAACCAGGGGCTTCGTATGCTGGGGTTGGTGCTGACGCCATCGCGTTAGCGGCTGATGAAGTTTGTGATTGCCAAATTTCGTCATACTTATAACCGCCAGCCCAGCCGGACAAGGTGGAGAGTGACGAAGTGGGGAGTGGTGCGGATTGGGAGGTGTAGAAGTAATTCGAGGGGTCTGTCGACACAGGTGGCGGGAGAGGCGTCAAGAGAGGGACGTCGATCTCGGAATGCGTATGAGGGTCATGTACGACGGTGACGAGGCCTTGATGATTGGGGTTTGTTGACCAGGTGACGAGCTCTCTGCCGTCATTTGGGGGTTCGAAAGACGCACCGTATTGCTGAGTGAACATAATTCAAGGTCAGCTGTCCCGACAGAACCTTCATACCCCATCCCATCAGACGTGAAGACCATCGGCCGCTCACAGCTCAAGTCAGCGATCTGGTCTTCCAAACCCGACGACGGCCACCGATACTCGCCCTCTTGGGATAACTCACTCCTTCAACGCGCTTCTTCATCCTCCCACTGGAGATGTCGAGGATGTAAAGGGAGTGCAGAGGAGCGGGAGTGAGGCGGCGGTATCTCCTGTGGTTGTATTTTGAGAGTGGGGATGACGACGCAATGATGGTGTGTCTGGTGTACCAATCCTGCTGGCTTCCCAGTCTCCTGGCGACGCGGCGTCAGACGGGAGACTGAGGGTAGATTCAGGGAGTGTTAAGCGCAGGTTACTTGACGGAAGGGAGAGTGTGTGTTTGAACAGGTGGGTTAGCGGTGAATATACTTACCATCCTGTCAGATTCTAGATCACTAGGGAAAGCATGACAGTTTTCATGCCACGATGGCGATTCAGAGTCAACTCTCTTGTGTCATTTTTACGATGCTAGATGTGGTGTTTTACTTCCACCTCTTTGATTAGAATCTAAAAGACATATATCATACGCCAATCTCCTCAATTGTTGCCATTTAGTATTATCCACCATCAACGTCATCATCGTCACCAGTCCGAGTATGTTTTTCTATAACAACCCAGAATATAACGTTCTTCTGTAAAAAAAAGTACCCAAAATGCACGCCCTGCATTCCCAGACAATGTCCCAGCAACAGAAAATAGTCAATCCGACAGCATGAGATTGAGAACAAAGCCTCGGGGTAACATACAAAATACCGAAAGTAAAAAAAATTGTACAACGATGACGATTTTACGCATTGTAAGTAAATGATTCATAGTGGTAGTCGGGATAAAAGAACGAAATTAGTGATGGTTGTGTAACATAACGACGGAAAGTCCAACGAAAGAGGATAAGCATAGAAAAATCGAAAAAGGGTAACATACAAAGTTCAAAGAGCGGCCAACACTTTTTTCACCCTACGCCTTGCCCAGAACGGCATCCAACCTCTCTTCCAACCCCATGCCAATCCCCTGCCTCTCCCACTCCCCATCAACCTTATCCAACAACGCAATACTATCCCTCTTTCCAGGATGCGTCACCCCACCCCTCATACTCGACCGCTCACTCATCAGTCCACCCCCAGAAACGATGCCCAGCCCACTAACACCAGGTATATGCAGGGGCGGCTCCGAAGTCGACGCTGAGGTAGTGAGCGACAAAAGGGGGAGAGTAGACATCGGAGTGGAAGAGAGCAAATCCGAATACGACATGAACGAAAGCCGTTTCTTTGCTGCGTGAGTCAGAGACGGGGGATCAGATGACGGTAAAAGAGGAGAGAAGCCCGCATTTGGGCTATTCGTGTTGGAAGAAGGGTGGGTATTTTGTTAGAACGGTGCGTTTGGCTCTGGAAGCGAAGCAAGCGGGTGTTCTTGCGCCGTCGTCATAGTAGGGGAAGACGAAAATGAAGAGCTACCCATCGACGACGTAGTCGAGAGATACGCAGTGGACGTGATGAGGGAAGGGGTCGAAGGCACAGTCGCCGTCGCCGTATCCATCTGTGTCTGGATCGTAGGCCTGATCGCTGGTTGGGTGAATGTGGGGCGACGACGGGGATGGTGGTAGGTGGTGCATGTGGGCTCAGAAGGAGGCTATGGACCGAGAGGCAGGGACCGCTTCAGATACTTGTTCCTAGGCATGCGAGTCGTCCAGAACGGAGGGAACGGCGTTACGGACTCCTCCAATTGTCCAGTCAACTTGCGCGGGATACTCTGTGGGGGTTGGGCAGGTGATGGGGAAGTGTGGGCGGATATCTAGAGGGAATAACGGGAAGTTCAATGTTCAAATGGTCGATGAAGACAAGCGTCTTTGGTCATCGTGTCAGATCGGGGTACACATGAAGGCAAGAGAAGACACGTACACTGAAATAGGCGATGAAGGGATTGAGTTGGGCGAACGTGATCCGAGTCGGGGTTCGTTTGTGCGTAGGCCTCTTTGTAGGTAAGCCGAGGTAGATGCCAGAAAAGTGGTGGGATATTGGTTGTGGTGGTTGATATGAAGGATGTGTAACGTGACTCTGTTGACCAACATTCTACATCGTCACAACATCTCTGACTTCAACCACATCTCCGACCCCAACCACCAGTGTTTTTTTTTGTTTCGGCTTACCCAGAAAGGTCACAACATCTGCTACTTCAACCACCCTTTCAATAACCGCAATTCAAGGTTTGTTTTCGTTAGGGTAACAACCATCAGGCCTCGGAGTCACTATACACCCATGGCGTATGTGTCCGAGTCTACGCATAATCATTGAGCCCTTATCTGACCCAATTGGCAGGGCAAGTTGTTCAGCTTGCGACTACACCATTCGAGGCAGCAGGGCCTATGAGATGCATGTCAAGTACAATCACTGTCAAACTGCGATAGTTATTTCAAAAAGTGAGTGTTCCAACCAGCTGCCCCATCTCCAAACAATCAGCTTTTTTCTTTTTTCTTATAGAAGCAGATGCTGGCACTGAGATCGGTCGATCGGTCAGGCCCGCAATAAATCAGGAGATATTTTGCATTTTCAAGTGTGACTGTGACTATTCAGCAGTCTCCTGGAGGCAAGTTGAGGGGCATCTTGGCAAGAAACACTCTATGTCCCAAGCCGATTTCTCTACCAAATATGAACTTTTCCCACCCGCCGCTGGGTAATGTGTCAGTGTAGTTGTTAGGAGGAAGAGAACATGTATGCACACAGCAGCTTCTATAAATGAATTAACGTCGATTTGGGACAGTACGAGCCACCCGTCTCGGGATATAAACAGTTTCCTTGAACTGGGCCCAGCGTTAAAAGGGTCAGAAGGCATTGAAAAAGGTGATCATACTCTAGTGTGAATATTGCGTGAATAGCCAATAAAGATTTCGTCACTTTCTCTCACACGCTCTCCAATGTATATCGAGGATTCTCTCAGATACCCACATCCTCAGCATGCAATTGATCGTCCTGCCAGTATAAGGTGAAGGTAACGTTTAGTGGCTGCGTACAAGCTCATCGGGCGCGCCTGAGTATACAGCTCACAGAGGAAAAGCAAGGGCGGCCAATGTACGGCGTTACCTGGTTCTACCATATGATCAGTTGACTAAATTTTGGACACGTACAAGGACGTACCCAGAAGAATGGTGCTATTCTCCTCTTTACCAAGAGGGGAACGCCTTACGGAGTCGCAATATATCTCACGTACCAGTCCTCCTCCCGTTAGCGCCAACACCGTACCCAAAATCTGTTGTCGAGAAGAAGACCAGATGGCCGTCAAGTCCAAAAGAAGGCGACCAGTTCTTTCCGTGCATCCGGATTTGATCGGGTTGATGTGGTCAAAGAATCAATGTGGGTGGGCAGAACATATTCAGGCGGGTAAGCGTTTTGAAGTCAAGTTTCGGTAGGGGTGGTGGGTTGTTGAAACAGGAAATAAGAGGCATGCGAGGCCTGGGTTCATCATCGTCCGAATCCGAATGATACTCGAAGTGGGCTACTTTGGGGATGTGTTCTCTCAGAGGATCAAAGACGGAGACGGGGGAGGGCGTTTAAGGTGGCTGCAAGAAAGTGGAGATACATTGACAGACAGCGGCCGCCAAGTTTCGAGTAGTGGGGGGCAATAAACATGTGTAGGTTTGTCACGAGGTGAACTTTGTCTTCTGTATTCACGGAACTGATTATGGCGGCGCTATTTTGCTCTAGGACGTACAGAGCCGAGAATGGGATGCAGGATATGAAATGAGATAGTGAGTCAAGTGGGATCCCGTTTGGGAGAAGTGGAAAATGTGGGTAAATATGGGGCTGATGCATGGGAGGGCGAGGTGAAAGCGGTGAGTGGCGCCGCGACGAGACAAAAGAGGCTAGGGGATATCTTGGATTGTGTAGGCTAGATACAAACATCAGACCCGTAAAACCGAATGTGAAAAGTAACCTGCGTCTGTCAGATAACCTGGGATATTAATGTGTAGAGGTTGCGTTCCAAGAGGTAAGTGGTTATGACTGCACATGCCTGCACGCCTGGTGGCCCTAACACAACCCTAACACGCGCTTCATGGATTCGCAGGAAAGAAGTTGGTTGAGGACTTGAGCGTGTATAAAAAATTCCAATAGTTATAATATATAATAGACGCACATCAAGAATATTTTGCGAGACGGTAGCGGTGATGGTGGAGTGTAAGGTCAGCGCGGAAACCCTGTACATAAGAGAATGACGCGATCACGTATCCACGTGATCTTCGTTCAAAGTTTCGAAAGAGCTGATTCCGATCCGATCTCGCCAACATGTGAGAGTCATTCATCGGAATTGACACCGCAGCACTCATCTTGCACCAATGTTTGTGGGGTCTGTCCAGTCGCCTTCCTCTGGAACATTCTCGGTTCCGTGATCGAACTTTTCACCGGCGTTGGGACAATTCGTCGATGGGGATGTTCGTCCAAGGCTTCTGGTTCGGCTCCAAGCTCGTCAGGGGGAATAAGATTTCCGCTGGGGACGTGATGGCGGTCTTCTGGGCGTGTCTTATCGCAACGAGCAACATGCAGATGTGCTTTCCCCAATTCATCATTCTTGCCAAAGGGAAATTCTCAACGGTCTCCCTCATCTCCCTTGCTACATCCACACCGCAGTCCAGAAACCTCCGCGTACTCAAGAAGATCACACCACCTCGGTGTTCTGGCGAACTGGCACTCCACAACGTCACCTTTGCGTACCCATCACGTCCCACCATTCCCGTCCTCTCCAACGTCTCCATCTTCCTCCCCACGAACGAAATCACGTTCATCCGTCGCTCAGCTCCTTTTGAGGATGTACAACCCTCAGATTGGACACATCACCATCGACGAGCAAGACGTCCGGTTCCTCGACGACGGGCGGATGAAAGCCCATGTTGCTGGGGTGAGCCAGAGCGGAGTTGTCATCCTTGACGGGAAGAGCGTATTCGAGAACCTAGCTGCTGGCGTGTTTGGTCGACGGGTACACGCTGTGGCGAAGGAAGAAGTGGAGGATGTGTGTGGTGCGGCGCTGATGCACGAGTGCGTGCGTGATCTGCTGAATGGGTATGATACCCTGCTCGGTGGGGACGCTGCTGGTGTTGGGCTTAGTGGTGGGCAGAAGCAGAGGCTGGCTATTGCCAGAGCTTGGCTAAGGAATCCCTCAGTTCTGATACTTGATATGATTTTCCTTTTCTGTCGACCCTTTCTTTTTTACTAACTCATTTCCTTTCAGATGAGGCGACTTCCGCGCTGGACGCTACTTCGCGCACTCTCGTATTTGAAGCCATCAAGCGGTGGCGTAAGAACAAGACCACCGTTGTCATTACACACGACCTATCTCGAATCACGCCCAACGACTTCGTTTACGTCTAGGGAAGAGGTTGCGAAGGGGTATCACGAGGTGGGCATCCATTCTTTCCTTGTTCTTTATTGTATTGGTGCTCACTGGCGATAAAGACCCTTTCGAACATTCGTGGGATCCGTTGCATGGCCTTTGAAGGCATCTTCCACTCCACTTTGACTTGGCTACCGACAAAGCGCTCACCACGGGCGTTCGTGGTGCTTTTGTCTTGGGTGTACCCATGGCCTCGCCAGTGCACTCATCTACCTGGCTGAAGCAGTTGTGTTCTACGTTGGTGCCATCATCATCGCCCGTGGGACCTACACCTACCTCCAAATGGTTGAAGTCCTCAACCTCGTTGTATTCCCTGTGACTATCGGTTCCCTTCTCATGCCCTTCAGTAAGTCTCTTTCTGTCGAGCATTGTTATGTGCTGACGTCTCTTTCTTTCAGCTGAGAAGGTCGCGAGGTCTGGACAAGCTGCTAGCGACTTCAACCGACTTCTGCAGCTCGACATAACATCCACTGACGAATCCAAGGGCGTCGTCCGCCCTGAACTCGCAGGCAGAATCAACTTCAACAACGTCCATTTCTTCTACGCCGGGCGACCAGCAGTTCTCGTTCTCAGGAACATCAACCTCTCAATCGACGACGGCGAGTGCATCGCAATCGTTGGCCCCTCGGGCTCCGGCAAGTCCACGCTCGCCGCCCTCCTCCAGCGTCTGTACGAACCCACCATTGGCGCCATCACCATCGGCTTGAACAGACTCTGCAATATTGAGGTCAACCACCTCCGTGATCACGTCTCTGTGGTATCACAACACCCTAACCTCTTCGACGCCACCACCGCAGAGAACATCCGGTATGGAAACCAAGCCATCTCGGACTACGACATCCGCCGTGCTGCAAAGGCCGCGCAGGTAGGAGTGGGTCGGGGAGTTGTAATTGTTCGATCTCTGCTGGATTGATCTGCATCTTCATACATCATGGTTTATTATCTTCATTTCCTCACCATTTTTTATTCATCTTCGTTCACACACCTTCGTTATCCCCCCTTGACGTTATCTGCGGCTCATTTGTGATGAACCCGATTGCATTATTCCTTCCTTGGACAAGCTTACCTTACGCATATTACCCCAACTTTCTGACCTCATTTATATGTAACGTACTTACGGATCGTCGGAATATAACGATTTTATGACGTGTACACACTCAATACACACTGGCAGCTTTCGAAGAAGAATCGAAGACTCACTTATCACCCAACAAATCCCACCTCGCCCGCGAGATCAAATCCGCCTTACGCGCCGGAGCGTATACTAGTTCCGCGCCCCCTCCCCCTCCTCCTCCTGCAGTCGTTCTCGCTTCTTCGGCACCAAGATCGACAATCCCTTGTGCAGATTCAGCCTCTTCACCAAGATCAACGACCGCTTGTCCGGGTCGAGGTGGACGTTCGAGCACTTGAGCAAGTACGTTGAAACTCCGATGGCCTGTCTTCCGGTTATCTGAGGCAAACACGTCCAAATGTGCACGTTCAGAAAGAATGACATCATTGGGATGCGTTCCGGCTATCCCTCTCGAACGATTGACGTCATCCGCACACATTCCGGCTACTTCAACGCCTTCAATTTTTTACGCGCCCCAACTTCATTTTTGGACTCTTCTCAAGCTTGAGATCTCGGTATTTTTTGATGACGTTCGATCATCTCGTCTGAAAAAAGAGGCCGGATATGATTTGGCGCAAATTCGGCCAAGTTGCTCCCAATTGCAAGCACTCCCAAGTGACGCCGATTCAACTGTGCTCGCTCAATTATTATGATGTTTGGCTACTACATACATGTAGACTACAGTATCTACAGAAGTGGCCTTTCTTGACATAAGACCAATGTGGGGTTTGGGAGAAAAAACACCTCTGTCACCTCCAGAGACAACCGGAAATCTTATTCCCCTTTTTTCTCTTGATCACGAAGAATTGACGCTTGCTGAATTGATTTCAACAACATAACCTTAGCCTTCTTCGCTTCCTCCACTTCTTCCGGATCTGATAAGTGATGAACATCCCGCTTTTTCCTCATTGAGAACTTGGCATCCTTCTCCGTGGGAATGCCGACCTTGGGAGAATCATGTCAGCACAATACAATCCAGAGACTTTCCAACATGTTTGTCTGGAACAGAATCGACGTACCATTGCAGTGTTGAACTCCTCAACACTAAGATCCTCGCCCTTGCTTGTAGCGAGGGTGGCGTCATGCAAGCCTGATTTCTATGAAGTAATGAATCAACAATGTTCCCTTTGAATGCAGGAAGCCTGACCTTCGGGGGCGTGGAAGAAGACAACATTTTGAAGGATTCGGCAGGGAGGGGTGTTTTCTATAGAGAGTTGGTCAGTAATCGATATGCACATAAGCCAATGGGAAGCACCTGCCTCATCATCTTCGCTGTCCAAGATCTCAATGATGTCCATCGTGTTGCTTGTCTCCACGATCTTCTTGGAAGATGTTTCCGCGGACAAACCCTGCACGAAACGAATTACAACACAATTGAGTTAGTTGAAAAATGCGAACTCACCTGTGCTTCAACCTCCCGTCCCCTCTCAATTCTCTGAGATCTCTCTAATTCTAGTCTGAGCTTCATATTCTCATCCTTCAGCGCCCTGATCATTTTCTCTGCATCGGCACGACGGTGAATCTCCGTTACCAACTCTTCCCTCAACTTCTCTTTGCTCGTGCGTTCCTGTTCGGCATCCTCAAAAAACCTCTCCCGCTCGAGCCGTAGCTGATAAATCTCAAGAGATTCTTCCATAAGTAGCAGGGGGTGAGGGCAGAGAACAAGTCGAACCTGTTTGGCGACAGCCTGCAAGTTAGTTCTCACACTTGTCAAACTTCGACTTGACCATGATGACGCTGGGGTCGCAGTATATGTATTGAAAAATGGTGTTGTTGCCAAACAACGCCAATGATCGCCGCGCCAGTGACCTGACGGTACAAGCAAGTACCAAGATGCGTTCACGTTCGTCTACAACTTGAACTTCGTGTAGTCACAATGGAATCCAAGCCGCCCTCTAGCAATGACCTAGGATTTACTCTTCCTCCGAGCAACGGTCACATTTCTCACAAGCGACGGATTGCCAGTTGGCCATTCGGAATTCCTCTTGATCACAGGCTGTGTTTGGCTCTTGTTCAAGACATACCCTTTCCTCTCCTCATCAGTATGTTCTCTCCGTTATACACGGTATGTCAAATTCAAGGAAATTCCTACGTAGCGAGAACACGACTGACCCATACCGCCCAATGTCCAAATTGACCGTTGCGCCGAATTGCATCACAATCCAAGTAATACTGCCGAAGACCCAGCTCCGTACTCTATCCCGGTAACCTTCACCCTCCCACTCCCTTCCAAAGCGCTTTTCTTCGTCTCCCGAGGGACGCTTTCGAATGGCATCATCAACATCGTCCAACCCCATAAAGCCGCCGGTTCAGAGGACGTGGTTGTCGACGTCGACGTGAACTATTGGGAAGAACCGCTCTTGGACAACCTTAGAGTCTGTCAGATTACGAGGGACGATGGAGGCGTTGGCGTTGGTATATTCGTGAGTCCTTTGTTTCCCTCGTCGATTTCGATCGGTCGTTTACTATGAAATATAAAAGTCAGATTGGGCAGGACGTCCCGGGAGCCACAAAGTCGAATTCGAAGTCACCATAACCCTTCCTTGCGTCCCAAACGACGCCATCCTATACATCGACTCTCTCGAAACGGACATGCCTTTGTTCGAGCATTGGATTGGGGAGCTCGGTGATGTTTACTTTAAGTCGATCGTATTGGGGACGGAGTATAGGGGTGTTGACGTAGCTGTGGGTTGTTTCATTTTGCGCTTTAACACAGCTGACCAACCAACGAAAGTCACTAAATGCGGCAAATGTAGAGATCAAGAACTCTCATAGCCCGATTCAGGGCGTCATCAACGCTTCGAGATCGTTATCACTCGTTACTTCTAACACGCTTATCAATGTTCATATGAAGAACCTCCTGCATCTTGGCGAAGATCGATACCTCACCACGTTGCTCTTCAAGCACTTCCCGCTCTTCAAAACCCAGTTTATCCGGGATGCCCATGCGTACACCGTGGCTCCTGATGACTGGAAGGTTTTGCTGTCTCAACGTCGCCGCTGGATCAACTCGACCGCTCACAACCTCAGGGAACTCATCTTCTTGGAGCAGCTTTGTGGTTTCTGCTGCTTCTCGATGTGTTTCATTGTTATGATTGATTTGGTTTCGACGCTCATGCAGCCTGTCGCTGTCGCATATGTAAGTTTTGCCCTTTCATTTGATCAGGCATCTAATTACCTCCCAAGATGGCGTACTTGATCGGACTGGTGGCCGGTGGGGGCAAATCCATCCCCGCTCTATCGCTCATCACGATCGCCGCGATATACGGCATTCAAGCCCTGGCTTTCACCATGCGACGGAAGTGGGACATGATTGGATGGATGTTGTTCTACACACCTGCCATTCCCGCCTTCTCCTCCTTCTTGCCTGTATACTCGCTCTGGAGGATGGACGATTTCTCTTGGGGTCAAACACGTGTTGTCCTTGGTGAATCTGGCAAGAAGACGATCGCTCACGTAGGCTTTCATCTCTCTTTTTGAGAGTACACGATGCTAACTCCGTTATCAACTAGGACGAAGGGAAGCTCGATCCTCGGTCTATTCCTCTCAAATTGCGGAATGACTGCGTGAGTTTTGGCTGCAATCTTCTTTCTTTGTTCGCTAACGCCCTTCATCAGGAGAATGAATCCTGGGACAAGGAATCGAATCACAGTATCAGATCCTGGGTCCCTCAAACCAAACCAAAGGAAGCTTACGCAGATTCGCGCACTGCTTCGTTATACGGCCGAGAAACCTACTACGAGCCTCAAAGACGCAGCTTCCAGCCCCATCCCAGCTCGGCATGTGCACACCTCCAGGATACCAGGTCCCTCTGACACCAAAACGTCGTGATAAATAGTTTCATGTTAAGACTATAGCTATAGAAGCAAGCATATGTGGTCCGCTACCGTCTGTCACATCATGATCCTGTAACCCCATCGTCGACTAATCAAATGGAACGGGCCTCACACCCGGCACCCCCCGCCTCGCCCAACTTGAACCCATGCTTCTTCTCCGCCTCCGACCTAGCCGCAGCAAACACAGACCGGGGATCCCGCAGCAGTCACCCCAGCCAACGTCCTTCTGGCCAGCCTCTCCAAGGTCGTCATGTACGTGCACGTGGTCCCCATGCACTGTCTGTGATATCACGGGTTTCGAGGGTGTGGAAAGCGTGGATGGAAGAGACGTAGCAGGCGGAGGCGGTAGAGGCCCGTCGTAAGGGAGTAGCGAGCCGAAGAGGAAGTGTTGGATTGCTGGGAGCTTGTTGAGAACTTCGGCAAGGTACATTTTGAGCATGCCTCAGTTGACTCTGTCCCATGTTTTTACCTGCGAAATGAAGGAGAAATGACCAGGAGGAAAAGGGGTGAAAGGAGGAAGGAGGCGCACGGCTGATATGTCGTTGAGCATGGGGGAATGCCATCGGAGGGAGGCTGTCTTTATCTGTGTGAGTGAGAGTGTGTCGATGTCAACAGCGCTCAATGAAGAGGGGGGAAAGACGCGCCGAGTTAGTGAAAGCGATACAAGCGAAATACATGTGGTCGTTTAAGTATTCCACCCCTATCTCGGGGTCGTGTATCGCCTTGGGACGGATGTACTTATGCCCTGAGCCACGGATCAGCTTTGGGGTTCGAAAGAGTGCGATGGCGTTGCCCAGCTCGTAGTTGAGCGAAACCAAAGAGAAACGGGGGAGAGTGGCAGTCGTCCAGCCCCCAGACGCCATGCGATCCGGTTGGTTCTAGCCAGTAGGTCAATTGGAGTATCCGCATGATATTTATGTATCTGCTAACGGGTCAGTCTGGTTGTGACTGAAAGATGAGAAAGGGTTACCTCCAGAATAAACGAATAACGATTGCTTTATGGTCCGTTTCTTGTAAGACCTATAGCCGTTCTAGACATAAGCTAAGTATACGACGCGTTGAGCTACAGCCAGCACAGGAAATTGAGTTCCATTCCACTCCCGTAATCGATGCGCGTGCGATTGCCCCATGCCTCGCTGAAATAAACCGACAGTTCCTCGATAGCCTCACTTGGCAAACCAGGAAGCAATGCGTGTAACTCCGGTGAGATCTATGAACGATGGTTAGCGAGTACTTCAATCTAACTCCAGGATACACAAACGCACCTCGGAGACACGATCATAAAATGTCCGAAAAGCCGGATTCCCAAACCTCGACGCGGAGTTCTCCACAGGAGGCGTATCCCTCGCCACTCGCTCAACACTGTCCAAGAGGACGAGAACAGCAGCTGCACCCGTAGACAACGAACATTCGTCGGTGAGCCTGATGCCGACGACTGCGTCGTTGAGGACCTCGATATATGAGACGAGCTCTTGGTGTGTCTTCGAGGTTTGGAAGCACTCGAGTTGTTCCTTCGTTAGAATCGCTTTGCGCGGAACTTGGAATGCCATATTATCAGAAATTCGAGTTGGTGCGGAGATGAGAATAGTCTTATTATCAAATCAATGCTCAAAACCCTAACCCTAACTTTCAAGCTTCGCAAAACTCTCCTTCATCCTTGCTACATCCCTAAATAATGCTACACACACAGTTTGATTGGACATACGAATGGGAGATGAAGGAAGCGATCCCTACATTGCCAATTGATGCTATCGGCCAAAGATAGTTGACCCTCCTGCGGTTCATCAGCAAAACCTGGGTGAGCTAGGCAGCACGTGGCAGGGCTGTGTAGTGCCATAGCACCATAGAAAGGGGTATCACCTTTACAGTCACCTGCGCGTTCTATGCAGCTCTACATAGAAACGCACAGCCACTACACAGCACTCCCTAGAATCTCAGAGCAGATCTGCAGCCATTCATAGAAACACATAGCCACTTCATAGTGCTCCCTAGAATTACGGAGCAGATCTGCAGCCCTCAGTAGCAACCCCTGGGGTCTGCAGATTCCTAGAGGGGGGGCATACATTCTGCTCATTTTAATACCATATTGCATGATTTTTACACAGAACTTGTGTTACGAAAAAATAAGTTTATTGTCTGCACTACTACATTATACAAGATATCCTAATATTCTACATAGTAATGACTGCAGTATATCAAATTTATGGAATAAGAGACCGTCCATCTTTCATCAACAGAGGGAGGATGCCATTCACCAACAAGGAAGGGAGGACGGTTGTTCGTCAAGGGACGGAGCCGTTCTTCAAAGGAGGGAGGACGCCATTCGTCGACAAGGGAGGAGGACGCCGTTCTTCAAGGGAGGGAGCCGTTCATCAATGAGGTAGGGAGGACACCGTTCGTCGACAACAGAGGGAAGATGCATTTGTCGACAAGCGAGGGAAGACGCCGTTCTTCAAGGCAGGGGGAATACCATTTATCAACGAGAGAGGGAGGACGCCGTTCGTCAACGAGGGAGGGAGGACACCATTCGTCGAGGGAGAAACACCGTCAGTCAAGAAGGGACGGAGGATGCCGTTCGTCGACGAGTGAGGGAGCAGTTCATCAAGGGAGGACACTGTTCATCGGGGGAGCCGTTTGTCGAGGGAGGGGGCCATTTGTCAAGAGGGAGCCTTTCGTCAAGGGAGGGAGCCATTTGCCGAGAGAGGGAGCCATTCGTTGAGGGAGGAGTCGTTTGTCGACGAGGGAGCCGTTCGTCAATGAGGGAGGGATCTTTTCTTTAAGGGAGGAAGCCATTCTTCACGGGAGCGAGCTGTTCTTCAAGGGAGGCAGGGAGCCATTCTTCAAGGGGGGGAGGAAGCCATTCTTCAAGAGAGGGAGGATGCCGTTCTTCAAGGGAGGGAGGACGCCGATCATGGACGAGGGAGGACACCGTTCGTCGAGGGACGCGGTTCGTCAACGAGGGAGGGAGGATGCTGTAACTCGACGAGGGAGGACACCGTTTGTCGAGGACAAGTTAAACATTGTGGTGGGAAGGAAGAACAATGAATTTCCGTGTTGGGAAATTCAAGAGTTCAACATAATCACATGATGTCGGAGTTTCAACGGACTTAAACGAATTGTCTCGCAACTTGAAGTTGTTTGTCGCCTGTCACTGTCTTTCACAGAAAGCATGGCATTCGAGGTGGGCATACACAATTGTAGATGGCACCATGTAATCAAGCAAATATAAAGTTCATATTGGAAAATTATTGAACAATTTCCGAGCCTTCCAAGAAATTTGCAGTTGTTACCAGAAATTTCCTGGCTATTTCCATGATTTCCCGAAATTTCCTGTTTTTTGGTAGTAGTAGTAACAATTGAAGTTGTCTAAGTTCGAAAATGTGAGTTGAGCGTGGCACGTGACTTCCCGCAACCGTACCGACTTCCATCAATTCACACTTACACTTTCTAGGTAGCTCATAGCTATAACTTCACGAGTATCACACCGTTTGGCCTCTATGTAGGCTTATTTTAATCGCTTTATTCACGCGAATGCAATCCAATTTACGGCGTAGAAAAATTTGGAGTACCTCACAAATTGTAGCATAAACTATTTGGCCTGTATTAGACATCTGAAATATATATTATCATCATGAGTTCTGCTCCGTTTCATGCGATTTTGGGCTTGTCAGAAACGCACAAATTAGAGCTTTAAAACGGGTCTAAGAGCCCCTAATATTTCGACGTTTAAGGCGACCTCCGATAACATTTACCATTTTTACGCAGATTCTTCACCAGTAATTGGTCCAAAGCCATTTGAGTTTTGAACTAAATACTACGTAAATAGATGCGTTGGAATCGGCTTGAACACCACTTTCCAACGCAAAAAAAATCACAAAAGACGAATATGTTTTGCAAAAGATACTTCATATTCTTTCTTGTTGCAATCTTTGTAGGTCAATCAATCTCTGGACAGTGTTGTACTTTCTTCTTATTCCAGGCGTATTTTGGTCATAAATTATTCATATACAATAGGGAATGTGTTTTCTACTGAAATCTAGTATACTTGTAGTTTGACTCCCTATAAGGGCTGGGTAGAAAGTGGAGGCCCCTCTATAGCACCCTATAGTAACGGCACAAGTCTCTGTAGTGCTGTATAGCACAAGCTTACACCCACACAGTGCTGTGGAGCGCTGTGGAGCGCTAGGGCATCTAGCCAAACTTGGCGTGTAACTATGGGAAACTATGATGTTAGCGGAAGCACTATGCCTGTCTACGTGGGAAAATCAGGTTTTGCTGATGTTGGACGCGAATCGTCTCTGGCATTGCTCTCCAACGCGTCCAGGAATCTCCCTCGGAGGCTCGGATCCGAACTTGCAGTTGGATCGTAGTAACTGAGCTCCTTCGGCCTGTCGTTTTATGTAAGTATTCTTTTAGTATCGTCCTTTTAAATTTGCATTCAAGTTGTTCATGCGATTGCGTTTTGAAGGTCTGAAAGTCCAGGTTTGATTCCTCCGATAGTTGGGCTCGATGAAGAACAAGAAGAAATTCATTTAGAGCGACAAACAATCGGAGAATCAAGGGCCCAAAAGGATGCACCAGCAAGTCCGCCGAGAGACAACTTGCATTCATGCCGCAATTCGTTGTCGTCCTCTTGTAAAATATGCGCAGTCTCTCGAGCAGACTAGCGTAGTTAAGCGCTTCTATGACCACGTCCCGAAAATTTTTCATTGGCGATTTAGGTTGTTTCCGCCTCGTTAATCTCTCAAGTTTCTGCAGGTGCCAACTTCCTTCAGGCTCTACCCAAGTTCATCATCCGACTATCCCCGTCCGTATCCTATGTTCTCTAGCACTTTTCTTCTCTAGGACTTCAGGATCGTCAATTCGAAAATATCCCATCATACTCGCCATCTGACCACGGCGCCGACCTATGAAACGGTATGAGATTGCGAGACAACCTCGCCGTTAAGTCAGTCATAGTATGAGAAGTCTGATTGGCCATCGATCGCTGTGGTGGGTATAGTAGTACCAAATTTGACTGCAAGCAACTGGAGGAGCCGGTTTAGAGAAATAACAAACAAACGAGAGCATAAAACACACCTCCGTGCAGCCTGTTGAAGCGATGAGTAAAAAAAAATGACAGGGCACGATAGAGACTCACGTCGTTGCCACCACCAACCCAACGAAAGCCGCACCAAAACTGTAAAAATACTCAGTGGAGATCGAGAGGCGAAAGACGAAGAACGCGAACGTATTGTCAAGAACGAAATGGGGTAATTCTGAGATATCTGCTATGGTGCAAGCCGATTTTAAGGAGTGGCTGGATGGCGAGAAACAATTTGGGTCGACCTTTTTCAAGTTAAAAGAAAAAGGGAAAGTTACGACATCAAACACGATGTGTTTGTTGTCAAGTTATGGGAAGAACCCGAAGCTTGAGTCCCATGTACCACGCCACCCAGTGGGAGTTGCGTTGACGTTGTGAATCAGTGATTGTGTAGCACAGAACGTGAACCGTTTTCTTTCACGAAGTCCCGCGTCACAAAAGCGTGACCCTGCCAAAGGTGTTCGTTTGTCCCATGAACCAGCCGTTTCTTGAACGTAGCTTGCGGACACGAGCCAGGAAGTCGTATTATTTGCGCCATGTTTGGGGAAGAGTGGCGTGTTTGTGATTCATGATCAAAGTTGACCGGGACCTCATATAGTTTGTGCTCTTTCCGAATTGAATCCAAGCTTCTTGGGTCAAAGTTAGGTGGTAAAATTAACGTGTTGTTTGCGTGCTGTAATTATTTCAGCTCGAAAGCCTGTTTACAAGTAGTAATGTGTTGATGTGGAAGCTCCCAGTACAACAAAGACAAACACTGAGTTCCGAAGTTAACGTTTGTACTTGACCCTGTGACGCGCGACCATGAGTCAGGGGGCTTGGAGATGCCTGGTAAAGCTTGACGCAACCGCTTTCCGTCAGTCTTCGAGGGCTTGGAGATGCCTGGTAAAGCTTGGCGCAACCGCTCTCTGTCAGTCCTCGAGGCTGTTGCAAACTCCGACTCGCGCTAACAGCTCTCGAGCCGTCGAGTGACCAATTTCCTGGCTCACGAACTAATTCTATGGGTACCACTTCCAACCTGCGCCTACCAACTTTCATGATACTGGCATCCAAAGCCCCTTTGCCACCTTGCATCATCTTCATCAGCTACCCCGTGTCTGCCTCCCCGCAAGATACAGTGCCTACCAATGCAAATACGCCGACGACGACCAGGACTGTGAGTTCAAACCTGCAGCTGTCGACGTTGTTGACGGAGACATATACGGAGAACAAGGCGTTGAAGAAGAAATTGACGAATACGAGGAAACACGCGGAAAAGGCTGAGCGGCTGTTGCAAACGCTAACGGATGCGTCGTCGTCGTCGCCCTCGTCCGAATCGTCGGCGAAGTGCGTTATTATCGAGTATGAGGATCGAGTACAGAGGGCGGAAATAGCAAGGGACGAAGCGGAGTCAAGGAGAAGGGCCGTCTTGGAGAATTGCACACAACTCGATCGTTGGCTGCAGGTGGGTGACTTGCGTAATCAGGAAGCGAGAGAGGCGTTTGGGAGGATTGTTAGTGAGGGAGGCCAGTTGACTTTGGGATTTATTGGTACTCCGTTGCTGGGTACATCCTCCATGGCACCTCCACCACCGCCAACTTCTCAACCACCGAGGAGACATGCTACAAGGACCCCTTTTCCTGCTTTAACACCCCCTACTAGTTCTTCATCAACCACGACAACATCCCGCAGAGCACGCACGCCAAGCTTAGAAAGCAAATACACCCACCCACCATCAAAACGATCCCGCGGGAATGGAGAACCGAGGATGTCTTATTCCGACTTGGTAAGTACCACACCTCGATTTCAATGAGCGCACTTCTCTTACGTCCTCATCCCTCGGCTCAGCATATCCATCTGGAGCAGCATGGATACCCACCCCCTACCCCGTCCGCTCCTAGAATCATCATGTCCCCCGGCGATCACCACAAACCGCACCCACACACCCTCCCTTCGTCACATTCACATCTCCATTGCCATCAACAACACCATCCCCATCATGCGCTTTCGCGTAGACCCCATTCAAGATCTTCAAGTCGCTCTAGCAGCGCTTCGTTGGACGTTGATGAGATGCTCTTTGAAGCCACTACAGCCGACGCCATCAACGGCATCGCTGCGAATCAACAACCACAACAACCACCGCATATGGCGAGTCTTCCTTTACCAACTACAACCGCATCTCAAAATGGGTCCCCGCATCTGTGGAGCCACCACTCACGAAGACACGCCGAGGAGGGGTAGTAGCAGCAGGCGCGTACACGTTTACGAGGGTCAACAAGCACAAGAGGGGGCTGGGTATGTGTATCCGGCTAATCAGTCTGTCCCGAGGAAGGACGTGAGATAGCCGGTGGGACAACCTGGTCCACTTGTTCAGCCGGGTCAGGTTCAGCAGTATCAGACTCATGTCTTTGCTCCGGTCGTTACAGGTGCACCCATGAAGAAGCCAAAGTATTCGGTTAGTGGGAGTAGTATTGGAGGAGGGGGGATTGTGGGTGCGTTGGCTGGGGGGCCTGGTGGACCAGCAGGAGGTAAGTCGCGTGTTCCTTCTGGCCTTTGGATCGTCTTGTCGAGGAACGGACATCGTCTGTCTGCTCTCTTGCATCTGGCAATACCCTCTTCTCGATTTCTGTGTTTCAGGTGACAGTTATCAGAAGCCTTCTTTCCTATGCGATCCGTTTCAACGCTTCAATTTTTTTGCTTTTCTCAGTTTTCTATCATACACCTCTCCTCTCCTCGCCCTTCACTCTGAAGGTTCTTCCCTGTTTCTATTTAACTGATGTCTTTCCCGGCATCTTTTCTCAATTCTTATCTCCGACTTATTCTTTTCTCGTGTTACTTCACACAAATCTTCTTCCTTTTCCATTTCCCCATCCCGTCTCCTTCATCCTTAATGAAAATACTAACTGACTAATTTCCAAGGCCCAATCAACGCACCGATCGTCGCACCGCCCGCCCAAGTCTTCCCAGCCACAAACACCCAAGGCCAGAGGATCTGCAGACAATGCGGTTTCCCAAGACAGTATAAAGACAACAAGTGCGTTGAAAAATGGGGCCCTGGGCTGATGGGTCCTAGGACTGTTTGTGATCAGTAAGTCTCCCTTTTTCTCATCTTTCTACGTCACGTTTTTAACTAACAAAACACCACATCTAGGTGTAAGAAAATGAAACGCGTCGAGAGGCGAGGAACCCTGGAGACGCAACAACAAATGGCGGTCATGCACCAGCAGCCTTCGCGAGGGGGGTCGATGTCACAACTTCCGCTCTCTCAAGGCTCGGATCGATCGATACATAGGACGGATATGGTTCTCACACATCATGGAAGTTTCTTGCAGCCCTCGCAATCCCAATCGCAGATTCTGGGGAGGGAGCCGTTGCCCGCACGCGCAAACCCAGGCTCCACCGCGTTCATCGCACTCGCATCCATCCCATACCTCGCATTTGAGAACCCCCACGGTTACACAAGTAGGTGGTGCAGGTCTGAACCGTAGCCCTCCGCCTTCCATAGCTGCGTTTGAGGAGGACGAAGGGGAGGAGGAGGATGCTGAACATGAACGTGAACAAGAGCATGATGGGGAGGATGGCGATTCAGAGCAGTTGCTGCTTTCGAATGTTGGGAGGGGAGGAAAGGTTGGGAGTAGGAGTCGGGCGGGTGTGAAGAAAAATGGTGCTACTGCCGCTGGAGGGAAGAGCAGCACTGGTGGGAGGAACACGCCTGCGGGTGGGGGGAGGAGCACGCCCGCGCGTGGTGGAGGGAGAAGTACCCCTGTCATAGGAGGAAGAAGCACGCCAGCTGGAAGAAGCACTCCATCAGGAGCGAGAAGGACGACGCCAGCAAACAAAAAATCGCCGTTGGGTGCGGCAATATCACCCACACTTGGGATGGAGGTGGACGAGACGGACGCTGATGCTAATGCGGATGCGGAAGCTGAGGCTGAGGCTGAGGCTGAGATTCTAGGTGCGGTTGAAGCGACTGGTGGTGGGGATCAGGAGTTGGTTGATGCGGATGGGGATGCAGAGGCGGAGCTGTTGGAGGCTGTGGATCCTGCCGAGGTGAATAGCAGCAGCAGCAGTAGCCATGGCGGACCGAGTGGAGGCGGGTGGATGAAGGAGGAAGATGGGGCTTGATATCGAGTTTGGTTGCGTTTTTCTCTTTCTTTTTTTTCCCCCACTCTTTCGTCGTCGTCGTCACTATCATCGCATGCTCCTTGCTATCCGTGATACCCCTCCCACACAAACATTCTATCATCTCATGCACCTACCACACTTGTGCACAAAAAAATCATTTTCGGATGTACATGTATTGTCGTTGGTCTATCATTTCTTTCTAGCCTATGTACTATTACCGAGGAAAAGGGTACGGTAAGCAGGGTATAGTAATTTTAGAGGCCGCTCCTACTACACAAAACAAAAGACGCTATCTGTGTAATTGTGGCCATCCAAGTACGTGTTCCAATCCATAGTGTGGTCGTGAGGATGGCCATGCGAATAGGAGTACTGTAGAGAGGAATGGTGGTTTCCCGGCTGTAAATGCCTATTGTTCATGAAAGGTATTATGAGTTGAGGTTGTTGACTCACAGTATAACTGGGGTTGTCCTCCACCTTGACAGATATACCGGGACATTGGTTTGGATGGTGTTGCGCGTAGTTCGAGAGTGTGTAGTTGTGTTGCTGTGGATGCTGGTCCATGGGGGGGTGTATGGGTGCTTGCATTTGAACAGGCTACAGGGGGGGGGAACAAGAAAAAAATTATCACTAGGATCCAAGGAAATTCTTATCGCCAGCATCGGGACGCGTGGATGGGGAGTAAAACAGTAACAATACTCACCGAGAATGGGGGACTTGAAGTGGCACTCGAACCCGATGGTGTATTTGGCATTTGGAATGCGGGTGCATGCAGGATGAATGATAAGCTTAGCCCAGGACCGTGGTGATTGGCGTTGGAGGGAATATTGCTGTAATGGTTCAAGGCTGCCTGGGGTATTGTCAATGGTGGTGGTCGCGAAAGTGGTTCCGTCATATGGGCTGGAGTTTCACTGGGGCTCTACGCGTCGATAAGTTTGAGCATTGATTAGTGGTAGAAGTGCGACCGTACGATGTATACCCCCTCCACAGCATGGCCCACCATCTTACATCTCTTGTAGTCTCGGTCACAACACCGACCATCTGGGTACGTCGTCAATGGGTCCCGACGCGTGACGGCGGTCGACACTCTGCTTTCTGCGAGGAGCCTCGAGAGTTCCTCGTTTTCTTCTCGGGCCCTCAAGAGATCTGCCTCGAGCTCGCGTATCTTCACTGTGTGAGGTGGAAGGGCGCCGATCTGCTCTGGAGTGTAGCCAAGCTCAGTTTGGAGCTTTGTTACGGTTTGTTCGAGCTGGGCGATGCTGATTAAAACGCAACGACGTCGTGTGGGTGAAAGGAACGGTGCTGACGCTTACCTGGTCAATATATGCCTTTCGCTTTGCTCGTTGTCTGGCTTGTGCTCGAGCATTACGGCTGCGTTCAGGGCGTTCAGAATTTGCCGTGTGGTTGTTAATAGACGACATGATGACCAAATCACGTAAAGTGGAGGAAGGGGATCGGGGTTGGAAAGAGGCGGACCGGAGGCGCGTCGAGTACTTATAATGGCTCAATTTTAGCGTTTTTGGGACCTGTGGTCGATGGGTTTTGCTTCCTAGCTGACCCTGAAGGAGGGCGTGGGCAGACCAATCTGTTGGTTTCCTTCGCTTGTATCAATGATATCTTTGATGTCCTGTGCTGTCTATCGCCATGCAATGAGCCCCCAGTCGGTCCATTAAACTGAATGACGAAGTTAACCATCTATGCTTATTTGGTTGTTAGAACTCACACCATTAGAAGTGGGTTTATGCCCTTTTTGTGCTCCAGATTCGCTCACGGCAATTCGCGGTGGTTGGAGGAACTGTACCTGTGATCGGGGATCAACGTTCAACATCAAAATACTTCCGCAACTACCAAAAGGGGTTTGTCCGGATATGGATGTAATTTATTTGAAACTCCGCAAAACTCACACATCTCCCGCCAACCTCGTAGGTAAATGGCATTGAGAAAAAGCAAACAAAAAAAAAGGTGATTGTTCAGCTTATCTGAGCGACATTGGCAACTTGACCATTTTCTTCTTATTTCCCTCGGATACCACGGGAATTCTCCGTGAATTCAAAGTTGATTCCACCAATCGCACTTTCCCGAACGCTTTTTCAGGTGGGATCGAAGTGAATATCTCACCCTTGATGCTCCCTGACCTCAATTGCCTTCTAAATCAGTTCGGCTGGGTCACAACAGGACCCCCGAAAATCCTGCTAAATGGTAGATACCACTCCGGACAGAATTTTTCAAAATGAGGCACTAGGATAGATACAAACCGGACAGGCTTTCGAAAAAATCAGCAAAATGCTAGATACAGAATCCGGACAGTAGTGTTGCCGAAGTCCGATTTGGTCTGGTTCCGGTTTGGTTTTGCTGGTTTAGGTAATTAATTACAAGCCTGACCAGATTAAACCCCAATTTATGGTCTGGTTTATCCGAAAAACCAGTTTGAACAGGATAAACTATGGTTTACAGCCCAATAAGGAAGTCGGAGTTTTAATAGATCTACTCTACAGGGACAGTCGAGAGAAGCGAGCGAATATAAGCGTTGATATCCTCCGGAACACCATTCTCATCCTCTTCGGATGCCTCAAGGAACAAGATAACTTCTGCACGAGATGTTCCCTTCGAAAAGTCGAGGGATTTTCCAGATTTAAGAGAAAATTTGAGCATTTGCAGCATTTCCATGAGATCCTGATGGATGCGATTGCGACGATCAGTCATTGTCTCTTTTGCTGATGAAAATACACGCTCACACGGCACCGCAGACCCCTGAATAGCGAGGTAATCCAATGTGGCCAAAAACAAAGTTGGATATTGAAGTTGATGTTCCTACGAAAATTTGTCATTTAGCAACTCAAAACACAATAATCATACACATCACCTGCCAATATGTGAGACTGCATGTTCCAGTTGATGAATCATTGAGATATTGTGCAATCTCGGCATCAAGGGACCCAAGAGCGGGGTTGTTGGACCTTGTCAAACCCAAAATGTCATCAGCCGTGCGATGAGCTGTGGAATTTCGGAGAGAACGGCCCCGAATTGCTTGTGATCGGCGTGGTGTATAGTCAGTGGCACACACAGGCCGTTGCGACTCATTGGTGACTTGGAAGTTAGGGCCTGGCTCCCGAGATGATGTTTCTGTTACACCAGTCCGCTTTTCGTAGTAAGGAAGGAGCTACCAAATAAAAATGTCAGCTATACATAAATTTTCGGTTTTATTTCCGTCACTTACTACACGGCGCAAGAGGCTCTTAGCCTCACCATGTTTTTCGAGTGGGATATGCCGAAGCTTCATGGATGGATTTAAAACTAAGTATTCAGGATGTAATCGTGAGATCGTAATGGCAAGCATATTAAACGTACTCATAGAAATAGTATATGCCGGAACGAGCTCGGTGCGGTGGTGATATGCATTGAGCTTCTCAATACCTTCATCGATGATATCCGAAAATGGGTGACCTAAAGAGGCTTGAAGGTCTCTCCATATTTTGACCATCGCGTCGAATGAAGGTATTGCATTGCAAAGTGTCGGTGTTTTTTCAGCAGAGAGTTTTTGCTGGAAAGCATCAGGAACCTAGAGGGTATCTTATGAGAATGGATAAGATTAAATTTCGAAACAACTTGAACTTGCCAGAAGGATCTCTCGCACCATTGCGAGCGCCTCCCACTCCGGATCTGAGAGCTGATATCTCCGCAAATCCTCAAATTCTTGTGAAAGAAAGAAATCTTCAAGAACCTAAACTCGAGTGTTGGGAACTTCGAATAAGCTTTATGGCTATCAGGTACCTTTTCAAGAATTAGTGCCCTTTCGATCATGTATAGCGTTGAAGACCATCGTGTATCAACGTCTCGCAAGAGTTGCAGTTCCAAACTGAGATTCTTAGCAATCTCAGCGAAATGCTGGCGGCGAAGAGAGGAAGCACGGATCTGAGCATAATTTGAGATTAAACAGTGACCTTGAGAAGAGTCATGATATTACTTACTGCGCGAACCAGTGCACGTAGTGTACCAATAGGATCACTATGTGTCGTACCTGCTTCAGCACTCTCATCCTCGACATAATTGGTGTGACTGAGAGCTGCCAAAACTGCTTTACATGCGAGGTTCACAATATGAGGAAAACATCTATATACGTCGAATGTGAAACTAAAAAAAATGCTCTACAACAAAATGGGTTTGTTACCTGATGCGATTTTCCACACGATCGAAGACTATTTGCCGAGCATGCAATTCACGTTCAAGAGATGCCATCAGAGTATCGTTGTTGGTGGCATTGTCCATAGTAACCCACCCGATCTAGCCAGCAAAAATTAAGATTTATTCATGCACAATATGGCAGCGGCACACTTACTTTTGATGTGATTGAAAGGCGGTCGAGGATGTAGAGAACGGCCTGGGCAAGATGTTCACCCGTATGACGACCGGGAACTCGGTGAAAGCCTATCAGCTCCGCGTGCAGCTTCAATTCATATTGAGGCCCATTGGGGGTCTGCGTAATGTTTGTCTCAATCCAATGGGCGGTGACGGCTATGAAAGAAGCAAGATTGGAATCAGACCACATGTCGGTGGTCACGGAAACCTTTCCGAGAGCGCGCTATTGGTAGTATGATGATAAATCAAGTCCCCGCCACAATTGAGATTAGCTGGACTTTATGTACCTTGATCTCGCTTTTGAGGCTTGCCAAATGTTCATCCCAAATCTCCTTAATACGATTCCGAATTGTAGTTCGATGGGGGATGTCAGAATCCTTGAGTTCTTCCCGCAGCAGCATGAAAATCCTACGCAGACGAGGATTCTCAACCACATTCAAAGACTGAAAGACAAAATCATAAGACTGAGTACCGTGCCCCAAATAAATGAATACTTACCTGGTCATCTGCAATAATAAACTCTGTAATAGCGTCGACAAATGCCTTGTAGGAATACTCTGGCATATCAGGTGGCCTGTCACCCGCCCCGGCATTTGACTGGGAAGTGCGCTGGCCTTTTGATGTGCGATACCTAGCTACCGGATCCTGTGCCTTTGCTGCTGTAATCGGAATCTTGAATTCATCACAACTATCAACCCACATGCTGATATGATGCGTAAAGAGATGTGTACGAAGAGTACTTGACCCAGTGTCGAGACTGAATGGAAAGATTTCATGTGTGTTGTCCACGGTATGTTTGTGTCTGCAGTCCAAAGCCCAGTTCAATACGTACTGAGACACCCAATAATGACTTACTGGCAAAAGACACAAAAACACCCAGCGTTCGTCTCTTGGAAAAAGGTCCAGACATCGCGAGCACCTTTCTTCTTCTTTGTCGTGTTTGCACACGCTTGGCCGGTGGTAGCTCCCGCCCTGCTTGTGCTGTGCCGTCCTACCTGAGGCAAGCCATGGGTTCTCTCGGTTGGAGACCCAGCCATTGATGGTGTCGGACTCACATCGGGAAATGATTCTTCGTCTCCTGATGCAGGCGCATCTGGTCGATCAAGGACGTTGTCACTCAGCATGGGATTAGATGCATTGGCGGGGTCTGCCAAGAATGGGTTTGATGGACTATCGGGGATGGGACCAGTGGCATCTGATCCAAGGATTATAATGAGGACAACATAAAAATGTGAAAAGACGTTACCAAAATGTGTTGAGTCTGCACCAACTTCTTCATCAACTGTCGGCAACAATGTTGTGATGGGAGATGCGGGATTGAGGTGTGCTGTAGTACAATGATGAGGGTGTGTGCGCGATGGTCACGGAGTACTTACGTGGATCCGCTTGAGTGACGGCTTCAGGTACGTTGTTCACGGGAGCATCTGCCGATGCTGATATTGAGCCGCCACGACCATGTCGACCGCGTCGAGGAGGGTTGTTCGTCGTGCTTTTACGAGGAGGCATTTTTCTGCAGATACGAAGTCAGGATGTTAGTCTTTTAAGTAAAACACCACATAGAGGCGAAATACATGGTGTGGAGCAATCACCAATGTCGCCGTCCTCTCTGATTACCGTCCTTTAGCGCAATGACGAATGAGTGTCATTTGAGGTAGGGAACATTGACAAATGGATAGCTATCTACCTCATGCTTGTCCATGAGGTCGGTAGAGAATAAATTCAAGGCATTTAGAAAAAGAAGCGGTGAATGGATGGAGAGTGGGTATATTTGCCGAACACTGATAAGAATGTTATAAACAATCAGAGGTGGGACAAGGTATGTAAGTGAAATGAATAGAATGGGCGGTGCGCCGAACACGTTGACTATCGACACACCCTCGTGTAGCCTCTTTCCTCAAGATCACAATGCGCCATCTGTCCTCACTCCACTCCATAACAACCCGGCAACTCTCCTGGGTGGTAGGTTTACGTCCTGATAAGAGAAGCAAGGAGTCAGCACGCCATCAAAGTATTATGAACAATCTTCATACCTCAAACTGGGCTCATCATGAAAAGTAGGGGAGAAGCAGGCAAGAATGAGGCGGGGAGCAGAATACAAGGAAAGAGCGTGCGCCGACAGTGTAGAGCGACGTTGTTGGGGAAAAGTTACCCTTATCGGATTATCTACCAAATTCAGTTTCAAACCATCAGCGTGACCAGTTTGAAACATGCAAAAACCAGTTGATAAGGTGACCAAACCACAGCAGACCGCAGACCAATGGCTTGGTTAGATCAAGTTTATTTTTGGTCTGGTTTGTGGTTTGATCAGAACCGAATCGGACTTCGGCAACACTACCAGACAGGCTTGCGAGAAGAATCAGAGGCTAAATACTAGCCGGACAACTATGGTTGCGTAGCTCAACGGAAAAAAAGTATGTACTTTACGAAGCCTGACGTGTGGTCTCCGGTTCGAACCTTTTGCCGCACAAAAAAATTTGGCCCTGACTTGGGCTAGATACGCAGTTCGGACAACTTTTCGAAAATTTGGTCTAGGCTAGATAAAATCCGGACAGACTTCGCCAAAATTGGTACGGACAAGAATCTGGAAATCGGCAATTTCAGTATCTATCATTTAGCAGGATTTTCGGGGGTCCTGTCACAATGCCTTATCTTTCTTTGTGATTCATCTATCATTGACAGCTCGCCTTGTGCATTCTAAATTTGCTCAACATTCGACCACCAGTGAAATCCTTCCAGTGAGGTTGAAATTTTCTTTCAGAATTTCTGAACACGCCATTCTTTGGCTTAGAATTCTCTCCCTCCCAGAATTAAATGGTATCTTGGATAGTCGTCTTATTGAGTTCCAGTGCCATTTTAAGCATTCTACGTCTTTTATGTGAGTGCCTTTTCCATCCTTCACGGAACTAAAACTGGCACCAGAACTTCATTTCCTGGACCGCCAACTCGACCTCAATCATCAATGGGAGAGACACAACTCTCGGAATATCCCGTTCTGTCTTCACTGATTAAAATAAATCCACTGAGAAGAGAAGTTCATCTCCTGGATCATTGATGTACTCAGAAAAATGGTTAGCCAGGAAAATAACTGTTCTGGCTATGCAGCCAAGAGGCGCCCTATCTATATTATTCTGTTGCTGCCCCCTCCAGCTATAGAATAATATGAGTAGGTTGAGGAATCTGAATCTAGCTCAAAATTCAGATTGGTAAATGGGAACCCCATTTACATTACTCCACCACTGGCCCATCCTGTGTTAGAATAACATAAGGGCCAGTTACTTTGAGCTCGTAAGATGGTGGAATCCCTGTGAAATGACGACAGTGTCCCAAATGGACAAGTTATATGAGAAATTCATCAAGTATTTGAACAGGACCTTCCATCTCACAATCATCCTTCCAGCCTTTGCCATGTGTGCTGGCCCATTATTTGCTCCATACCCTGGCCTGCCCCTCGCCCAGCAGGTAAGATGAAATGCCTTTGCGCGATTGCCTCTGCTAACGATGCACACTTTTAGCACCAATGGATGCACGTCTGTGACTCCTTCACGGGAGAAGCATCTAATCACCCCCCGTCGGTTCTTCTCGACAACCTCTCATTTTTCACTTCAAGACTCTTGGAACACCACTTATCTTCGGGCAGTCAATGAGGAGTGGGAATTAAGACAATGCTCCAAGTATTAGCTCTGGACTCCTGGAATTGCCGAGTGAACATGCACATGAGCACCTTTCCCGCTGTTCCTCAGTTTCCCCAACAGAGTGTTTCAGGATGAACACTGGTTGCAACTTGGACATCGCTTCTGGAATCAAGTCTGTCCCCTTGCGATACCCCATTCATTTTTCTGATTGTTTTCTCTAGGTCAACGAAGATGGTGAGAGTTATTGGATATTTGAAAGTTGAGACGTGAGTTTCCCAGTTGTGTGTATCATCGCATATCGACCGACGTCTTTCAGCCTTCTTGTCCAGCCAATCCCATTGATTCCAAGTACATCATTCAGTTCTTTACTTATGGTCATCCAACTCTCTTGGACATAGGATGTTTTGGGTATGAATAACACTTCTTCTACAGCGCCTGCTCTCGTCCAATGTATCTTGACTTCAGATAGCACTTGACGTGTTTCCTTTGATTTGGTTGGTGCTACTCATCATCTCTCTTCTGAAACTGGGGTTTGCGTGAGTAGATGTCCATCTACCCTTTACTAATTCATCATTTATCGGTGTCACCAGATTTATCCTCATCGTCGTCCTTGCACTTGTGTTCAATATTAGTACCAATGTTATTGGTTTCACCTATGCGTAAGCCCATCTTTTTTATTTCTGCTGCAGTGACTGCAATTCCAAGCAAAAGTGGGCTACGAGTGTTGTTGGATCCCAATGG
The DNA here is from genome assembly GCF_000143565.1 of Laccaria bicolor S238N-H82. Classification (NCBI taxonomy): domain Eukaryota; kingdom Fungi; phylum Basidiomycota; class Agaricomycetes; order Agaricales; family Hydnangiaceae; genus Laccaria; species Laccaria bicolor. The sequence continues at coordinate 350,069 of NW_001889876.1, forward strand.
GCAATGGGACTGGGTGGAATTGGTGGGCAAAGTCTGACTGGTGCAGTCAAGAAAGGAGTAGGAAGAGTATTCGGTTGGAGGGTATCCGCAATAATGTTTTATTGATCCATAGCATTCAATACATAGGCTGAGTACAAAAAGGAAGCAAATACAACAGGGGATGATGAAAGGATGCCACATGATAAAATGAGAAAGTAATGTGTAGGTAGTAGGTCCATGAAAGATGTATTAGTAAACTGCTTCATAAAACACTATTGTGAAGATGCAATGGGAGTGCGTGATTCAGCACGTTGGCGAACGACAGGTTTAAAAAAAGGCAGGGGTTGCTCAGGTCTGACAATGAGGGTGATGGGTGATGATTGGACAGGAGGAAGCATAGTGATTGGGAGCGGCCGGCATTTCAAACAGTGAGGAGGCAGATCAAATGATGTTTGCACAGCAGTAGCTGGTGGAGGAAGGTTTTGAAATGAGGATCTCCAAACAGGAGCAGAAGGAGGCTGTGCGAAGGCCACGACAGGCAAAACGTCAATGGTTGCTCGATTTC
>NW_001889876.1:350662-407388 GCF_000143565.1 Laccaria bicolor S238N-H82
CTGAGGATCCCCATCCGTTTCAACGCTTCAATTTTTTTGCTTTTCTCAGTTTTCTATCATACACCTCTCCTCTCCTCGCCCTTCACTCTGAAGGTTCTTCCCTGTTTCTATTTAACTGATGTCTTTCCCGGCATCTTTTCTCAATTCTTATCTCCGACTTATTCTTTTCTCGTGTTACTTCACACAAATCTTCTTCCTTTTCCATTTCCCCATCCCGTCTCCTTCATCCTTAATGAAAATACTAACTGACTAATTTCCAAGGCCCAATCAACGCACCGATCGTCGCACCGCCCGCCCAAGTCTTCCCAGCCACAAACACCCAAGGCCAGAGGATCTGCAGACAATGCGGTTTCCCAAGACAGTATAAAGACAACAAGTGCGTTGAAAAATGGGGCCCTGGGCTGATGGGTCCTAGGACTGTTTGTGATCAGTAAGTCTCCCTTTTTCTCATCTTTCTACGTCACGTTTTTAACTAACAAAACACCACATCTAGGTGTAAGAAAATGAAACGCGTCGAGAGGCGAGGAACCCTGGAGACGCAACAACAAATGGCGGTCATGCACCAGCAGCCTTCGCGAGGGGGGTCGATGTCACAACTTCCGCTCTCTCAAGGCTCGGATCGATCGATACATAGGACGGATATGGTTCTCACACATCATGGAAGTTTCTTGCAGCCCTCGCAATCCCAATCGCAGATTCTGGGGAGGGAGCCGTTGCCCGCACGCGCAAACCCAGGCTCCACCGCGTTCATCGCACTCGCATCCATCCCATACCTCGCATTTGAGAACCCCCACGGTTACACAAGTAGGTGGTGCAGGTCTGAACCGTAGCCCTCCGCCTTCCATAGCTGCGTTTGAGGAGGACGAAGGGGAGGAGGAGGATGCTGAACATGAACGTGAACAAGAGCATGATGGGGAGGATGGCGATTCAGAGCAGTTGCTGCTTTCGAATGTTGGGAGGGGAGGAAAGGTTGGGAGTAGGAGTCGGGCGGGTGTGAAGAAAAATGGTGCTACTGCCGCTGGAGGGAAGAGCAGCACTGGTGGGAGGAACACGCCTGCGGGTGGGGGGAGGAGCACGCCCGCGCGTGGTGGAGGGAGAAGTACCCCTGTCATAGGAGGAAGAAGCACGCCAGCTGGAAGAAGCACTCCATCAGGAGCGAGAAGGACGACGCCAGCAAACAAAAAATCGCCGTTGGGTGCGGCAATATCACCCACACTTGGGATGGAGGTGGACGAGACGGACGCTGATGCTAATGCGGATGCGGAAGCTGAGGCTGAGGCTGAGGCTGAGATTCTAGGTGCGGTTGAAGCGACTGGTGGTGGGGATCAGGAGTTGGTTGATGCGGATGGGGATGCAGAGGCGGAGCTGTTGGAGGCTGTGGATCCTGCCGAGGTGAATAGCAGCAGCAGCAGTAGCCATGGCGGACCGAGTGGAGGCGGGTGGATGAAGGAGGAAGATGGGGCTTGATATCGAGTTTGGTTGCGTTTTTCTCTTTCTTTTTTTTCCCCCACTCTTTCGTCGTCGTCGTCACTATCATCGCATGCTCCTTGCTATCCGTGATACCCCTCCCACACAAACATTCTATCATCTCATGCACCTACCACACTTGTGCACAAAAAAATCATTTTCGGATGTACATGTATTGTCGTTGGTCTATCATTTCTTTCTAGCCTATGTACTATTACCGAGGAAAAGGGTACGGTAAGCAGGGTATAGTAATTTTAGAGGCCGCTCCTACTACACAAAACAAAAGACGCTATCTGTGTAATTGTGGCCATCCAAGTACGTGTTCCAATCCATAGTGTGGTCGTGAGGATGGCCATGCGAATAGGAGTACTGTAGAGAGGAATGGTGGTTTCCCGGCTGTAAATGCCTATTGTTCATGAAAGGTATTATGAGTTGAGGTTGTTGACTCACAGTATAACTGGGGTTGTCCTCCACCTTGACAGATATACCGGGACATTGGTTTGGATGGTGTTGCGCGTAGTTCGAGAGTGTGTAGTTGTGTTGCTGTGGATGCTGGTCCATGGGGGGGTGTATGGGTGCTTGCATTTGAACAGGCTACAGGGGGGGGGAACAAGAAAAAAATTATCACTAGGATCCAAGGAAATTCTTATCGCCAGCATCGGGACGCGTGGATGGGGAGTAAAACAGTAACAATACTCACCGAGAATGGGGGACTTGAAGTGGCACTCGAACCCGATGGTGTATTTGGCATTTGGAATGCGGGTGCATGCAGGATGAATGATAAGCTTAGCCCAGGACCGTGGTGATTGGCGTTGGAGGGAATATTGCTGTAATGGTTCAAGGCTGCCTGGGGTATTGTCAATGGTGGTGGTCGCGAAAGTGGTTCCGTCATATGGGCTGGAGTTTCACTGGGGCTCTACGCGTCGATAAGTTTGAGCATTGATTAGTGGTAGAAGTGCGACCGTACGATGTATACCCCCTCCACAGCATGGCCCACCATCTTACATCTCTTGTAGTCTCGGTCACAACACCGACCATCTGGGTACGTCGTCAATGGGTCCCGACGCGTGACGGCGGTCGACACTCTGCTTTCTGCGAGGAGCCTCGAGAGTTCCTCGTTTTCTTCTCGGGCCCTCAAGAGATCTGCCTCGAGCTCGCGTATCTTCACTGTGTGAGGTGGAAGGGCGCCGATCTGCTCTGGAGTGTAGCCAAGCTCAGTTTGGAGCTTTGTTACGGTTTGTTCGAGCTGGGCGATGCTGATTAAAACGCAACGACGTCGTGTGGGTGAAAGGAACGGTGCTGACGCTTACCTGGTCAATATATGCCTTTCGCTTTGCTCGTTGTCTGGCTTGTGCTCGAGCATTACGGCTGCGTTCAGGGCGTTCAGAATTTGCCGTGTGGTTGTTAATAGACGACATGATGACCAAATCACGTAAAGTGGAGGAAGGGGATCGGGGTTGGAAAGAGGCGGACCGGAGGCGCGTCGAGTACTTATAATGGCTCAATTTTAGCGTTTTTGGGACCTGTGGTCGATGGGTTTTGCTTCCTAGCTGACCCTGAAGGAGGGCGTGGGCAGACCAATCTGTTGGTTTCCTTCGCTTGTATCAATGATATCTTTGATGTCCTGTGCTGTCTATCGCCATGCAATGAGCCCCCAGTCGGTCCATTAAACTGAATGACGAAGTTAACCATCTATGCTTATTTGGTTGTTAGAACTCACACCATTAGAAGTGGGTTTATGCCCTTTTTGTGCTCCAGATTCGCTCACGGCAATTCGCGGTGGTTGGAGGAACTGTACCTGTGATCGGGGATCAACGTTCAACATCAAAATACTTCCGCAACTACCAAAAGGGGTTTGTCCGGATATGGATGTAATTTATTTGAAACTCCGCAAAACTCACACATCTCCCGCCAACCTCGTAGGTAAATGGCATTGAGAAAAAGCAAACAAAAAAAAAGGTGATTGTTCAGCTTATCTGAGCGACATTGGCAACTTGACCATTTTCTTCTTATTTCCCTCGGATACCACGGGAATTCTCCGTGAATTCAAAGTTGATTCCACCAATCGCACTTTCCCGAACGCTTTTTCAGGTGGGATCGAAGTGAATATCTCACCCTTGATGCTCCCTGACCTCAATTGCCTTCTAAATCAGTTCGGCTGGGTCACAACAGGACCCCCGAAAATCCTGCTAAATGGTAGATACCACTCCGGACAGAATTTTTCAAAATGAGGCACTAGGATAGATACAAACCGGACAGGCTTTCGAAAAAATCAGCAAAATGCTAGATACAGAATCCGGACAGTAGTGTTGCCGAAGTCCGATTTGGTCTGGTTCCGGTTTGGTTTTGCTGGTTTAGGTAATTAATTACAAGCCTGACCAGATTAAACCCCAATTTATGGTCTGGTTTATCCGAAAAACCAGTTTGAACAGGATAAACTATGGTTTACAGCCCAATAAGGAAGTCGGAGTTTTAATAGATCTACTCTACAGGGACAGTCGAGAGAAGCGAGCGAATATAAGCGTTGATATCCTCCGGAACACCATTCTCATCCTCTTCGGATGCCTCAAGGAACAAGATAACTTCTGCACGAGATGTTCCCTTCGAAAAGTCGAGGGATTTTTCAGATTTAAGAGAAAATTTGAGCATTTGCAGCATTTCCATGAGATCGTGATGGATGCGATTGCGACGATCAGTCATTGTCTCTTTTGTTTATGAAAATACACGCTCACACGGGACCGCAGACCCCTGAATAGCGAGGTAATCCAATGTGGCCAAAAACAAAGTTGGATATTGAAGTTGATGTTCCTACGAAAATTTGTCATTTAGCAACTCAAAACACAATAATCATACACATCACCTGCCAATATGTGAGACTGCATGTTCCAGTTGATGAATCATTGAGATATTGTGCAATCTCGGCATCAAGGGACCCAAGAGCGGGGTTGTTGGACCTTGTCAAACCCAAAATGTCATCAGCCGTGCGATGAGCTGTGGAATTTCGGAGAGAACGGCCCCGAATTGCTTGTGATCGGCGTGGTGTATAGTCAGTGGCACACACAGGCCGTTGCGACTCATTGGTGACTTGGAAGTTAGGGCCTGGCTCCCGAGATGATGTTTCTGTTACACCAGTCCGCTTTTCGTAGTAAGGAAGGAGCTACCAAATAAAAATGTCAGCTATACATAAATTTTCGGTTTTATTTCCGTCACTTACTACACGGCGCAAGAGGCTCTTAGCCTCACCATGTTTTTCGAGTGGGATATGCCGAAGCTTCATGGATGGATTTAAAACTAAGTATTCAGGATGTAATCGTGAGATCGTAATGGCAAGCATATTAAACGTACTCATAGAAATAGTATATGCCGGAACGAGCTCGGTGCGGTGGTGATATGCATTGAGCTTCTCAATACCTTCATCGATGATATCCGAAAATGGGTGACCTAAAGAGGCTTGAAGGTCTCTCCATATTTTGACCATCGCGTCGAATGAAGGTATTGCATTGCAAAGTGTCGGTGTTTTTTCAGCAGAGAGTTTTTGCTGGAAAGCATCAGGAACCTAGAGGGTATCTTATGAGAATGGATAAGATTAAATTTCGAAACAACTTGAACTTGCCAGAAGGATCTCTCGCACCATTGCGAGCGCCTCCCACTCCGGATCTGAGAGCTGATATCTCCGCAAATCCTCAAATTCTTGTGAAAGAAAGAAATCTTCAAGAACCTAAACTCGAGTGTTGGGAACTTCGAATAAGCTTTATGGCTATCAGGTACCTTTTCAAGAATTAGTGCCCTTTCGATCATGTATAGCGTTGAAGACCATCGTGTATCAACGTCTCGCAAGAGTTGCAGTTCCAAACTGAGATTCTTAGCAATCTCAGCGAAATGCTGGCGGCGAAGAGAGGAAGCACGGATCTGAGCATAATTTGAGATTAAACAGTGACCTTGAGAAGAGTCATGATATTACTTACTGCGCGAACCAGTGCACGTAGTGTACCAATAGGATCACTATGTGTCGTACCTGCTTCAGCACTCTCATCCTCGACATAATTGGTGTGACTGAGAGCTGCCAAAACTGCTTTACATGCGAGGTTCACAATATGAGGAAAACATCTATATACGTCGAATGTGAAACTAAAAAAAATGCTCTACAACAAAATGGGTTTGTTACCTGATGCGATTTTCCACACGATCGAAGACTATTTGCCGAGCATGCAATTCACGTTCAAGAGATGCCATCAGAGTATCGTTGTTGGTGGCATTGTCCATAGTAACCCACCCGATCTAGCCAGCAAAAATTAAGATTTATTCATGCACAATATGGCAGCGGCACACTTACTTTTGATGTGATTGAAAGGCGGTCGAGGATGTAGAGAACGGCCTGGGCAAGATGTTCACCCGTATGACGACCGGGAACTCGGTGAAAGCCTATCAGCTCCGCGTGCAGCTTCAATTCATATTGAGGCCCATTGGGGGTCTGCGTAATGTTTGTCTCAATCCAATGGGCGGTGACGGCTATGAAAGAAGCAAGATTGGAATCAGACCACATGTCGGTGGTCACGGAAACCTTTCCGAGAGCGCGCTATTGGTAGTATGATGATAAATCAAGTCCCCGCCACAATTGAGATTAGCTGGACTTTATGTACCTTGATCTCGCTTTCGAGGCTTGCCAAATGTTCATCCCAAATCTCCTTAATACGATTCCGAATTGTAGTTCGATGGGGGATGTCAGAATCCTTGAGTTCTTCCCGCAGCAGCATGAAAATCCTACGCAGACGAGGATTCTCGACCACATTCAAAGACTGAAAGACAAAATCATAAGACCGAGTACCATGCCCCAAATAAATGAATACTTACCTGGTCATCTGCAATAATAAACTCTGTAATAGCATCGACAAATGCCTTGTAGGAATACTCTGGCATATCAGGTGGCCTGTCACCCGCCCCGGCATTTGACTGGGAAGTGCGCTGGCCTTTTGATGTGCGATACCTAGCTACCGGATCCTGTGCCTTTGCTGCTGTAATCGGAATCTTGAATTCGTCACAACTATCAACCCACATGCTGATATGATGCGTAAAGAGATGTGTACGAAGAGTACTTGACCCAGTGTCGAGACTGAATGGAAAGATTTCATGTGTGTTGTCCACGGTATGTTCGTGTCTGCAGTCCAAAGCCCAGTTCAATACATACTGAGACACCCAATAATGACTTACTGGCAAAAGACACAAAAACGCCCAGCGTTCGTCTCTTGGAAAAAGGTCCAGACATCGCGAGCACCTTTCTTCTTCTTTGTCGTGTTTGCATGCGCTTGGCCGGTGGTAGCTCCCGCCCTGCTTGTGCTGTGCCGTCCTACCTGAGGCAAGCCATGGGTTCTCTCGGTTGGAGACCCAGCCATTGATGGTGTCGGACTCACATCGGGAAATGATTCTTCGTCTCCTGATGCAGGCGCATCTGGTCGATCAAGGACGTTGTCACTCAGCGTGGGATTAGATGCATTGGCGGGGTCTGCCAAGAATGGGTTTGATGGACTATCGGGGATGGGACCAGTGGCATCTGATCCAAGGATTATAATGAGGACAACATAAAAATGTGAAAAGACGTTACCAAAATGTGTTGAGTCTGCACCAACTTCTTCATCAACTGTCGGCAACAATGTTGTGATGGGAGATGCGGGATTGAGGTGTGCTGTAGTACAATGATGAGGGTGTGTGCGCGATGGTCACGGAGTACTTACGTGGATCCGCTTGAGTGACGGCTTCAGGTACGTTGTTCACGGGAGCATCTGCCGATGCTGATATTGAGCCGCCACGACCATGTCGACCGCGTCGAGGAGGGTTGTTCGTCGTGCTTTTACGAGGAGGCATTTTTCTGCAGATACGAAGTCAGGATGTTAGTCTTTTAAGTAAAACACCACATAGAGGCGAAATACATGGTGTGGAGCAATCACCAATGTCGCCGTCCTCTCTGATTACCGTCCTTTAGCGCAATGACGAATGAGTGTCATTTGAGGTAGGGAACATTGACAAATGGATAGCTATCTACCTCATGCTTGTCCATGAGGTCGGTAGAGAATAAATTCAAGGCATTTAGAAAAAGAAGCGGTGAATGGATGGAGAGTGGGTATATTTGCCGAACACTGATAAGAATGTTATAAACAATCAGAGGTGGGACAAGGTATGTAAGTGAAATGAATAGAATGGGCGGTGCGCCGAACACGTTGACTATCGACACACCCTCGTGTAGCCTCTTTCCTCAAGATCACAATGCGCCATCTGTCCTCACTCCACTCCATAACAACCCGGCAACTCTCCTGGGTGGTAGGTTTACGTCCTGATAAGAGAAGCAAGGAGTCAGCACGCCATCAAAGTATTATGAACAATCTTCATACCTCAAACTGGGCTCATCATGAAAAGTAGGGGAGAAGCAGGCAAGAATGAGGCGGGGAGCAGAATACAAGGAAAGAGCGTGCGCCGACAGTGTAGAGCGACGTTGTTGGGGAAAAGTTACCCTTATCGGATTATCTACCAAATTCAGTTTCAAACCATCAGCGTGACCAGTTTGAAACATGCAAAAACCAGTTGATAAGGTGACCAAACCACAGCAGACCGCAGACCAATGGCTTGGTTAGATCAAGTTTATTTTTGGTCTGGTTTGTGGTTTGATCAGAACCGAATCGGACTTCGGCAACACTACCAGACAGGCTTGCGAGAAGAATCAGAGGCTAAATACTAGCCGGACAACTATGGTTGCGTAGCTCAACGGAAAAAAAGTATGTACTTTACGAAGCCTGACGTGTGGTCTCCGGTTCGAACCTTTTGCCGCACAAAAAAATTTGGCCCTGACTTGGGCTAGATACGCAGTTCGGACAACTTTTCGAAAATTTGGTCTAGGCTAGATAAAATCCGGACAGACTTCGCCAAAATTGGTACGGACAAGAATCTGGAAATCGGCAATTTCAGTATCTATCATTTAGCAGGATTTTCGGGGGTCCTGTCACAATGCCTTATCTTTCTTTGTGATTCATCTATCATTGACAGCTCGCCTTGTGCATTCTAAATTTGCTCAACATTCGACCACCAGTGAAATCCTTCCAGTGAGGTTGAAATTTTCTTTCAGAATTTCTGAACACGCCATTCTTTGGCTTAGAATTCTCTCCCTCCCAGAATTAAATGGTATCTTGGATAGTCGTCTTATTGAGTTCCAGTGCCATTTTAAGCATTCTACGTCTTTTATGTGAGTGCCTTTTCCATCCTTCACGGAACTAAAACTGGCACCAGAACTTCATTTCCTGGACCGCCAACTCGACCTCAATCATCAATGGGAGAGACACAACTCTCGGAATATCCCGTTCTGTCTTCACTGATTAAAATAAATCCACTGAGAAGAGAAGTTCATCTCCTGGATCATTGATGTACTCAGAAAAATGGTTAGCCAGGAAAATAACTGTTCTGGCTATGCAGCCAAGAGGCGCCCTATCTATATTATTCTGTTGCTGCCCCCTCCAGCTATAGAATAATATGAGTAGGTTGAGGAATCTGAATCTAGCTCAAAATTCAGATTGGTAAATGGGAACCCCATTTACATTACTCCACCACTGGCCCATCCTGTGTTAGAATAACATAAGGGCCAGTTACTTTGAGCTCGTAAGATGGTGGAATCCCTGTGAAATGACGACAGTGTCCCAAATGGACAAGTTATATGAGAAATTCATCAAGTATTTGAACAGGACCTTCCATCTCACAATCATCCTTCCAGCCTTTGCCATGTGTGCTGGCCCATTATTTGCTCCATACCCTGGCCTGCCCCTCGCCCAGCAGGTAAGATGAAATGCCTTTGCGCGATTGCCTCTGCTAACGATGCACACTTTTAGCACCAATGGATGCACGTCTGTGACTCCTTCACGGGAGAAGCATCTAATCACCCCCCGTCGGTTCTTCTCGACAACCTCTCATTTTTCACTTCAAGACTCTTGGAACACCACTTATCTTCGGGCAGTCAATGAGGAGTGGGAATTAAGACAATGCTCCAAGTATTAGCTCTGGACTCCTGGAATTGCCGAGTGAACATGCACATGAGCACCTTTCCCGCTGTTCCTCAGTTTCCCCAACAGAGTGTTTCAGGATGAACACTGGTTGCAACTTGGACATCGCTTCTGGAATCAAGTCTGTCCCCTTGCGATACCCCATTCATTTTTCTGATTGTTTTCTCTAGGTCAACGAAGATGGTGAGAGTTATTGGATATTTGAAAGTTGAGACGTGAGTTTCCCAGTTGTGTGTATCATCGCATATCGACCGACGTCTTTCAGCCTTCTTGTCCAGCCAATCCCATTGATTCCAAGTACATCATTCAGTTCTTTACTTATGGTCATCCAACTCTCTTGGACATAGGATGTTTTGGGTATGAATAACACTTCTTCTACAGCGCCTGCTCTCGTCCAATGTATCTTGACTTCAGATAGCACTTGACGTGTTTCCTTTGATTTGGTTGGTGCTACTCATCATCTCTCTTCTGAAACTGGGGTTTGCGTGAGTAGATGTCCATCTACCCTTTACTAATTCATCATTTATCGGTGTCACCAGATTTATCCTCATCGTCGTCCTTGCACTTGTGTTCAATATTAGTACCAATGTTATTGGTTTCACCTATGCGTAAGCCCATCTTTTTTATTTCTGCTGCAGTGACTGCAATTCCAAGCAAAAGTGGGCTACGAGTGTTGTTGGATCCCAATGGGCAATGGGACTGGGTGGAATTGGTGGGCAAAGTCTGACTGGTGCAGTCAAGAAAGGAGTAGGAAGAGTATTCGGTTGGAGGGTATCCGCAATAATGTTTTATTGATCCATAGCATTCAATACATAGGCTGAGTACAAAAAGGAAGCAAATACAACAGGGGATGATGAAAGGATGCCACATGATAAAATGAGAAAGTAATGTGTAGGTAGTAGGTCCATGAAAGATGTATTAGTAAACTGCTTCATAAAACACTATTGTGAAGATGCAATGGGAGTGCGTGATTCAGCACGTTGGCGAACGACAGGTTTAAAAAAAGGCAGGGGTTGCTCAGGTCTGACAATGAGGGTGATGGGTGATGATTGGACAGGAGGAAGCATAGTGATTGGGAGCGGCCGGCATTTCAAACAGTGAGGAGGCAGATCAAATGATGTTTGCACAGCAGTAGCTGGTGGAGGAAGGTTTTGAAATGAGGATCTCCAAACAGGAGCAGAAGGAGGCTGTGCGAAGGCCACGACAGGCAAAACGTCAATGGTTTGCTCGATTTCGTCATCTGGATACTTGGATACAGGCGAATCTTCTAGTCCAGAGCTGCGCCGCGAATGAGCCTCTTCGTCATTGAACCCACCACCAATCCCCAAAGATTCCTGATCCTCCTGTTCCCCTACCAGGTCTTCGCTGATGATGCTGCCATTTGTCTTGTTGCTGGAGATGGATCCTGTGCGTTTTCTAGAGCCATAGCAACTTCTCCATATGGCACCCATACCAACACCAGAGCCAGTTGACGTTATCGAAGAGGCAAAGGCTTTGTGGGTGATAATGCAGTCCTCCATTGCCTTGTCGAGTGCACGAGCTTTTCGCATGACAAGTGTGTCTCTATCGTGCTCTTCACTCTCGAGAGATCCTTCAGGCTTCAACCCCATCACAAGGTGGTCTACGACACGTGATACATGAATGACAGTTGCCCAAGTGGTCCTCACTACGTACTAATGTATCAGCGCCACATGACACGCATACTCCACCAGTGTCCACCCGCTGACCACATTCTCACATACGTGCTTCCCATTCAGGATGACCACTCCACTCTGGCTCACCCCTGTAACGGAGGAGCTGGACGTCATTCGATGGGGATGAGCTGATAATTTCATTGTGGGGAGGAAGATGGAGAGGATGGAGAGGATGGGGATGGTCAGATGCGATGGGTACACAAAGATGACGTTGTGGAGTGCCAGTCCGCCAGAACACCTCACTGGTGTGATTTGAGAACTCGGACAACAAGTGAGAAAGGGAAGGCGAACCTTAGTAGAGACCACCAGCACGTCGTTCTCTGTCATACCCATATGGGTAGAAACTGGTCAGACTCACTGTTCTTCTATGCAGTCATCCATCCCATCTTGGTCACATATGACAGTGACCCTAGCCCTTACCAAATGGACCAACCAAACCTGACAATGCTTCATACCATATGGGGCCAGCGGACTCGGCCGACATCTCAACAAATCATCCATAGTGATGGCTGGGCCGAACAGGTGGGTGCCTGCCAATAATGGGGGCTCCTATTGAAAATGATTCACAGTTGTGTGCCAATAATGGGGGCTCCTATTGAAAATAACCCACACTTTGCACCAATGCCATTATTATTTTGCGCTCTACAGGCGAAATTATTTGCACTCTATGGGGGTGCAATTATTTGTGCTCTAGAGGTGCAATTATTTCAAGCTCCACAAGAGGCACAATTCTTTTGTGCTCCATGGGGGCGCAATTCTTTTGCACTACAGGGGGCGCAATTATTCCGAGCACTACAGGGGGCGCAATTATCTCGAGCTCCATGAGGGGCGAAATTTTTTGCACTCCACAGGGGGTGCAATTATTTTGTGCTCCACAGGGCACACAATTCTTTCAAGTACTACTGTATGTACCTTGTGCTGTTGATAGGGTCACAAATAGTCTGTATCCAGCATTGTTTCAATGTCAGAGTGTGCTGTGCCCAATGTGAATGTGCACCAAAGGTCAGAGTGCGCCCATCAAAGTGCACCCAATGTGAATGGGCACCAAAGGTCAGAGTGCACCCATCAAAGTGCGCCCAATGTGAATGGGCACCAAATGTCAGAGTGTGCCCAATGTAAATGTGAACTAAATGCCAGAGTGTGCCCATCAGAGTGCACCCAATGTGAATGTGCACGAAATATCAGTGTGCCCAATGTGAATGTATGAAATGTTGGAATGTGAATGGGCACAAAATGTCAGTGATTATTTTTCTGCACAAAATGTCAGTGTGCCCAATGTGAATGCATGAAAAGTGCGCCCAATGTAAATGTGAACCAACTGTCAGAGTATGCCCATCAGAGTGCACCCAACGTGAATGTGCATGAAATATCAGAGTGCACCCAATGTGAATGCATGAAATGTTGGAATGTGAATGGGCATCAAATGTTAGAGTGCACCTATCAGAGTGTACCCAATGTGAATGCATGAAAAGTGTGCCCAATGTGAATGGGCACCAGATGTCAGAGTGTGCTCAACATGAATGCACACAAAATGTCAGTGCACCCAATGTGAATGTTCACCAAATGTGAGTGGGTGCCAAATCACTTGTACCTGCACTAAGTATGCATCTGTGTCTGTTATTTTCCAGTTGTATTTCCACCCATTATCTTTTTGCATGAAATGTCAAATGTGCCCAATGTGAATGTGCATGTGAGTGGGCACCAAGTCACTATGTTCCTATGGCATTTATTTTACACAAAAAATATGTGCCCCCCCAATTGTAGTAAATGCCTGGCCCACTTTGGCAGGGATTTATGGCACTGATGCACTGCACCCATTGGTCTCATTGGTGAGTCCTAACCTGTGCAATTATTTTGTGCTCTACAGGCACAATTATTTTGAGCTCCACAAGGGGCACAATTATTTGCACTCTATGGGGGGTGCAATTATTTTGTGCTGTAGAGGCGCAAATATTTCAAGCTCCACAAGGGGCGCAATTCTTTTGTGCTCCAGGGAAGCACAATTATTTCGAGCTCTACAGAGGGCATGAGGCGCAATTCTTTTGCACTCCAGGGCGCAATTACTTGCGCTCTATGGGGGAGCAATTACTTGCGCTCTATGGGGGAGCAATTATTTTGTGCTCTATGGGGCACAATTATTTTGTGCTCTAGCAATTCTTTTGTGCTCCAGGGAAGCACAATTATTTCGAGCTCTACAGAGGGCACAAGGCGCAATTACTTGCGCTCTATGGGGGAGCAATTATTTTGCGCTCTATGGGGCGCAATTATTTTGTGCTCTAGAGGTGCAATTATTTCAAGCTCCATGAGAGGCGCAATTCTTTTACACTCCATGGGGGCGCAATTATTCTGAGCTCTACAGGGAGTGCAATTATCTCGAGCTCCACAAGGGGCGAAATTATTTGCATTCCATGGGGGGTGCAATTATTTCGAGCTCCATGAGGGATGTACGCTCCACAGGGGGCACAATTCTTTCAAGTGCCACTGTATGTACCTTGTGCTGTTTACAGGATCACAAATAGCCTGTGTCCAGCATTGTGTACTGAATACAAATGTGAGTGGGCACCAAGACACTGCCAGTGTCAGATTGTCATGCCCATTGGTGCTTCAGGTGGGCACCATAACTGTCAATACCAAGTGTGTATCTGTGCCCATTATTTTCCAATGTGTATCTGTGCCCATTATTTTGTGCACCAATTTTGCCATGTGGATTTCCACCAAACATGAGTGGGCGCCAAGTGTGTATTTGCGCCTATTATTTTTCTTCATGAAATGTCAGAGTATGCCCAATGTGAATACACATGAAATATCAGAGTGTGCCCAATGTGAATGCACAAGAAATGTCAGAGTGTGCCCAATGTGAATGTGCACCAAATGAAATATGAGCCCAATGTGAAGGTGCGCCAAATGCAGGTGGGTGCCAAGTCAGTATATACCTGCAACAAGTGTGCATCTGCACTTGTTGTTTTTCAGTATGTATTTGGAGAGCGCCCAATGGGAATGTGCACCAAATGTCAGAGTGTGCCCATCAGAGTGCACCCATCAGAGTGCGCTCAATGTGTTTTATTCTGACTTTCTAAGGTGTCCAGACATGGGTAGGTGATGATATCTCTCATGCTCTCTCCTATTTCGCATTTTTCACTGCCATCCCATTCTCCTCCCATTTCCAAAACATTTTATGGTCCTATCCTGACTTTCTAAGGTGTCCAGACATGGGTAGGTGATGATACTTCCCATGCCCTCTCATATTTCGCATTTTTTACTGCCTTCCCATTCTCCCCCACCCTCCAGGTCACTCCCAAATCACATTGGTGCCTCCCAAATGCCCCATATTTCGCTCTCTTGGATGGTACAGGATATAGGCTGGGCTCTGGGCTCCAAAAGTACACTTCCTGGATTAATCTACAGGAATTGAAGATGGAATTCCTGGAATGGTGGATGGATTTCATGAATTTTCAGGACGGATTCCATAGATTTGCAAGATGGCTCTCAGCCAGTAACCTACAGCTACTTTTATCCAATATATAGTTATCTTTCTCTGTAACTTTTGGCTGAGCCTTAAGAAACGAAGAAGAGCACTGCAAGGCTCTGGACAATAATCAACGCAACATGCTTGACAGAAAAATCACACTTGTGAGAGTGTGACAGCCTAGACAAAACAGCTGAGTATTGAATTCAGTTGGCCACAGATAACTATTGCTCTAAAAAATGGTATCAGTAGATGCTGAATTGTGTCTAAATTATGATTCCAGCTTGTTTGAGCATCCAAGCTTCTTCCCCCATGTTTTGTAGCATGAACTTGTAGAATTATCGGAATGTTTGCCTTTGTTTGCTTGGCCCTTCCAACATCTTTCAAGTCTTTTGCTGCCATAAAATATTTACACAACTACTGGTGCTTTTCTAATAGGTATAGATCGATAGAGGACATTTATACAATTCTAATGATGCTAAATTTGTACATTCAAGCTTCTTCCCCCACCCCCTGAGCTGGAAAATATACCAGACATGGCCAAATTTTGACAAAGTCCAAACATCATTTGGCGCAAAAAAATTGTTTCAGAGGGGCACATGATGTCATTCAGCAGGGCAGCTACAAACTACTTTGGTCCATGCATTTACTACAATTGGGGGGGCGCATATTTTTTGTGAAAAATAAATGCCATAGGAATATAGTGACTTGGCGCCTACTCACATGCACATTCACATTGGGTGCACTCGACATTTCATGCAAAAGAATAATGGGTGGAAAAACACACTGAAAAATAACAGGTGCAGATGCATACTTAGTGCACACATTTGATGTGCATTCACATTGGGCGCACTCTGACATTGAAACAATGCTGGACACAGACTATTTGTGACCCTATCAAAGCACAAGGTACATACAGTGGCACTTGAAAGAATTGAGCCCCCTGTGGAGTGCAAAAGAATTGCGCCCCCTGTGGAGTGCAAAAGAATTGCATCCCTTATGGAGCTCAAAATAATTGTCCCCCCCATGGAATACAGATAATTTCGCCCCTTGTGGAGCTCGAGATAATTGCACCCCCTGTAGAGCTCAGAATAATTGTGCCCATAGAGCGGAAGTAATTGCGCCCTGGAGCACAAATAATTGCACCCTGGAGCACAAAAGAATTGCGCCCCCCATGGAGCGCAAAAGAATTGCGCCTCTCATGGAGCTTGAAATAATTGCACCTCTAGAGCACAAAATAATTGCGCCCCCATCGAGTGCAAGTAACTGCGCCCTGGAGCACAAATAATTGTGCCCTGGAGTGCAAAAGAATTGCGCCCCCCATGGAGCGCAAAATAATTGCACCTCTCATGGAGCTTGAAATAATTGCACCTCTAGAGCGCAAAATAATTGCACCCCCATAGAGCACAAGTAATTGCACCCTGGAGCACAAATAATTGCGCCCTGGAGTGCAAAATAATTGCGCCCCCCATGGAGTGCAAAATAATTGCGCCTCTCATGGAGCTTGAAATAATTGCACCTCTAGAGTGCAAAAGAATTGCTCCCCCATAGAGTGCAAGTAATTGCACCCTGGAGCGCAAAAGAATTGCACCTCTCATGGAGCTTGAAATAATTGCACCTCTAGAGCACAAAATAATTGCGCCCCCCATGGAGCGCAAAAGAATTGTGCCTCTCGTGGAGCGCAAAAGAATTGCACAGGTTGGGACTCACCAATGAGACCAATGGGCACAGTGCATGGGTGCCATAAACCTCTGCCAAAGTGGGCTGACCCATTGTATGAGGGGCTTTTTTTCATGCCACCCATCCATGGCGAAAAATTCACCTGTTGTTGCCTGCAGGCGCAACAATGAGGCTGCTGTCAACACATTTAAATACTTACTTCACATACAACAGGTTAATAATATATCTATTTAACTTTCTCCTGCGTGGTCCCCCACAGTGGTACTAACAAGGCAGCACTCTGGTTAACTGCCTGAAAGAACGATGGGCGCAACAATGGGATCCGTGCAATTGGGCGCAACCCATGGGCGCCAGAGGCAAAGTGGGCCGATCTGTCCTCTATGGGGCTCTGTTTGTGCAGCCCACCCATGTCGCATGGCCTATTTTAGAGTCTCGGCCCAGTCATTCCCAAGGCCAAATTCTTGACAGCTCGGCCGAGTCCGCTGGCCCGCTGTTGATGGGCGCCTGTCACACACCGCTGGCCCATCAGTGATGGACCCATTTGACTGCCCTAACTGTCTTGGTGGTGACTCAGAGAGAGTAGAGGCCATTTATCTGATCAAATGCGCAATGTTAACAATGAATGTGCCAATATTGAAAGGATACATTCACCGTAATAGCTTTCCGCGGCAACCTCTCTCTCATGAATCCCAATTTGTGTTGTCTTCGTCAAGGAACGCGGCAAGGGAGGCGCAATCTTGCACATCGTTGCTGTATTCGAGTGCACTATTGCCTGGTTCTTGAAGATCTTTTCCTTTTGCCTAACGGTCTCCAAACGATCTTTTTTAAAAAACTTCATGTCACTCACTTTGCGGGGATCTGGAAGCCGTGTCCTGAAGCGCGATGTGCTCAGAGAGGGACAAGGCAAAGTGACGTGCAGTAATGTTCTTGTTGTCCAGTTTCAAGATTCAGGGTCGAAAGGAAAGGTGTAGGGTAGATATATGCACATGCGCACTACCAATTTAAAATTGGAAGGGTCGGAAGGGTGGTACAACATCAGCGCTGGAAAGCTCCACCCTGGCTGTTTAGCCACATTCAGAAAAACAGCACAAGAGGCATTAGTAAATAGAGCTCACTGATGGTACTTAGTCATGGTAAAGAGATCTAAGAAGAACTGGATGCGGTTGTTTGGCACTGTCGAGTTTACCAAAAGCCTGACATGTCACGTGAGTTATATGCTCGGGCCGAGAAGTGGTTTCATCCTGTTTAAGTGTATGAGTTTCACACTCGTTCGCTTTTTTAGCTTCTGGGTTTGAGGCTTGAGTTGGGTTTCTGCCACCGCCATTCGAATCGGAGGATAGATGGCGATACAGAAGACAACTCGGATCATTGTCATCAGCATCATCATCATCTGTTGCACCCTGCACACACCCAACCTTGCTCGGACCTTGCTTCTGACTTTGTTCGATACTACATGGGATGCTCGTCGCTTTTCCAGCACCCATTCTTTCTGTCATGGCGGACACTGTTAGGGAGCTTGAGGAGGGCGAGGCTTTGGCTGGCTTGTGGACGCGTGAGTTGCCCTTTAGTCTTCTTCCTTTCTCCTTCCCTCTTTTTTCTTCCTCTCTTCCTCTTTTCTTCTCTCTCCTCCTCTTTCCTCTCCAATCTCTACTTCAAATTATTAACATACCTCACAGTATTTACGAAATGCAAAGAATCACTCAAAGACAGGCGTCGACTGGAGAACATGTCTTGTAGGCTTTGGTATCACGAACTGATGTTGGCTGGTCCACCATCAGAGAAGAAGAAGCACCCAGTCGAGAGAGATGGAGATGGAGATCATTGTCCGCTTACCCTGACTTTGGATGTGGATGAGAGGGCTTGTAAGTGACCTTCTTTTCGTGCTCCCTTCCCTTCCCTTCTTTACACATAATAAACGATGCTGACTTGATATCTCATTTCTCAGCCCTGCCACATATACCCATCCCACCTACCCACAAGCCATCTTCAATACGGAGATCCGGCTCCGTTATCCAATGAGCGTTGGGAAGATTACATGTGATATGTTACCCCCACCATACAACCTGAGCGGCATTGCGATGATTTCGATATCACCCACTACTAACACCACAGTACTGGACGAACCCTGCTCAGTCAGGTACAATCTATCCATTTTACCCCTCCTTCCTCTGTCAGAACCCACTATGACAAGGGAGGCCGTCATTTCTGCAGCAGAGTCGTTACCTATGCCTGCTGTGGTGGATGTTGCAGGTGGTTACGTGTCTTCTGGGACGGTTGCAGAGTCTGGAGGCTCCATTCCCTCAACAGCAACAGCACAGGGCCCTCCATCTCCACCTTCATCCACCACCTCTCCCATGCCTTCGTCAACATCCGCCATCCCCTCACTCCCTCAATTCCACCACTATCAATGTCAACCCAAATATCGATACAAACCACAACCCCACGCGCACCATCACCACCATGCCTGCTCCTGTGCTTTTAAGTGTGGGGGAGAGGGCTCATGGGCAGTGTCTTACTTTGCCTGGATGAGCTGGGACACTCTCAGCTGTGAGGGCATCAGGTGGTGAGGGTAGAATGTCAGCAGGTGAGATTTGCGTTGAGGCTCGAACAAACGTGGATGAACCCAAAGACAATGTGGAGGCTTGTATTCGCAAAGGTGAGGACATGGTCGAACCACATGACAAAGACGCAGACTCCAACAGCAAACCGTATCACCACCATCAGAAGTGCAACTCGACCTCTTTGATGAGCTCACGTGCTTCTTCCGCCATGTCAGTGTTGACAGGTACGACAGGGGTTACTAGTGCGAATGTTAGTGAGGTTGATGTTGAGGAGCATCACAGTTTGAAGGCTGTTGACCAGGAGGGGTCGCTACAGGGAGCCGAGTGTACTTCGCCCTCTGCTTCACCTTTGCCAGCAGAGCCTTCACACCAGTCACCCAAATCCACATCAACGAATGCACATTCCCAGTCACCCAAGCCCTCTCAGCTCATTCTCACTTGCGCTCATCCACCACCTCTACTACTACTATTACAACAACAGCAACAACAGCCTGTGCTCATGCTCATGCGCTGCAGCCTGCTCCACCCAATGCCATCACTCGTCGAGCAAGTAGTGGTGGTACAAGTCAAAGTCAAAGTCGGCCCTTGCTTTCCGTTTCTGGCACTTCTACATAAGTATTAGTGACCTTACCCCAACAACACTGAGCCCCCTGACCATACAAACAGGCCATGGTTGATGGTGCCTGCTGATGAGCCGATGTATATGTTGACCCCATCAAAGCTGGCTTGGCCACCCATATTTTCTTGAGGAGTGGTTCTGTGTGCCGGCTGACCAGCCTAATGATGAATTGACCCCACTGAAATTGCCTTGGATTGTGGGTCAGCTGAACCACTTTTGATTCCTCACAATATGGATCAGCCCACTTGCCGCACCCTGGCTCGGCAAAGTCAGTTTACATACCTGAGGTCATGAATCTCATTGTCAGCCCTGAGCAGAGATGAGGCCAGCCCCCATCTGTTGCCATCTCCAGCCTGGATATGGTCTGGCCCAGTCGGCACCACACTCCCTACCATTCTTTGGCTTGTCTCCAATTAAACCATTTATGTTGCCATCTGTCCCATGATGATAGCCAGCCTGGCTAACACATGGCCTAACTAAGTTTACTTGTTCATATGTTGTACCAACCCCCAGTGTTCTTTGCCATGTCCTGCATTCAAAATCACCCTCTGGTTTTATGTTTGCATTAGGCCATTGAGTACATTAGCTGGTCCTGTATTCTGGTGCAAAGTTACTCAGCAGACAAGGTCATTGAATCTGTATAAATGCATCGAAACAGCCAATCAAACATGTTCAGATGCAAAATAATGGAGCTGACAAGTGGGAAATAGTACAAATACCCAGGTTTCGCCTTGAGTGATTGAGCCGATTCCATATTAAATCATTGTGTCTGAGCCAGTGCATTTTTCAGGGAAAAGATGTGTGAGCTGGCACCATGTCCAGGTGAAATTACACCAAGCAGACATATGAATTACATCAGTAATGGTGCACATCGGGTGATGCAGGCATTTAAATCCTAAACTGTTGAAGTACCTTGGCTGGTGCCATGTCCAGATGCAAAATATTTGAGCAGACTAGTGAATGAAATCGGTAAAAATGCCTGGGCTGCACATTGGGTGATATTAAATTGTTGAAGTACTTTGGCTGGGTGGAAAACAACTGAGCAGACAAGTGAATTGAATCGGTAACATTGCCCGGGCTGCATCTCGCATAATAGAACCTGTTTAATATTAAATTGTTGAAGTACTTTGGCTGGGTGGAAAACAACCGAGCAGACAAGTGAATTAAATCGATAAAAGTGCCCGGGCTGCATGTCAGATAATAGAGCTGATTTAATATTAAATTGGTGAAGTACTTTGGCTGGTGCCAAGGCTGGGTGGAAAATAACTGAGCAGACAAGTCAATTAAATTGGTAAAAGTGCCACGGCTGCGTCTCAGGCAATAGAGCCGATTTAATATTAAATTGGTGAAGTACTTTAACTGGTGCCGAGGCCGAGTGGAAAATAACCGAGCAGACAAGTGAATTAAATCGGTAAAAGTGACCAGCCTGCATCCCAGATAGAGCCGATTTACTATTAAATTGTTGAAGTACTTTGGCTGGTGCTGAGGCCAGGTGGAATATAACCAAGCAGACAAGTGAATTAAATTGGTAAAAACGCCCAGGCTGCTGCTGATGATTAAATATCAAATTGTTATGCTGTCTACGGATGCGAAATCCCCAAGCAAACAAGTGAATTAAATTGGTAAAAGTGCCCGAGCTACACTCCAGGCGATAGAGCCAATTTAATATCAATTTGATGAAGTCCTTCAGCTGGTGCCAGTGTTGAACTTAAGGCTTAGGGGTTAATAAGGTTTAAGGCTTAAATTCATTCTAAAGCTAAGGTTTAGCATCAGTCAGAGTTTTCAATAGGTCTTAGTTAAGCCTTAGAAATGTGTGCCAAGAGAATATGACTACTATGTGGAATGAATCAATTATCAGATGGATAAATTGCAAATTTACTGTCCAAACTTGGAAACACTTTATCCCTGGCACCAAGCAAATTGGGTCCCCTATCCATGCATACTTTTCTTTTCATGGCTAAAAAAAAATCTGATATTGATGAGCAGGGTGCAGGTGAGGCAAAACCACTTTATCACTGGTACCCAGCAGAACCAGGTCCACATTCTTGCATGCTGTCATAGCTGAAAATAAATTGATAAGTATTGATGGACAGTCTACAGATGACACAAAATCAGAGGTGGCAGTCATACATGGAGGAAGCCCAATTGATGAGTTTTGGCAGATCAGGAGGCAGATCAGGCGAGACTATGTACCAGATGATAGGACAACTTTTAGAGGGCGTGATGACCCCAAAGGACTGACAGAATAATCTATTTTTAGGCAGAGCCTTAATAACCCCTTAGAATCAAGTCTTAATTAAGGCCTGTAACTAAGACCTAAGCCTTAGCCAAAATTCTGGGGGTTAATAACCCCTTAGAATCCAACACTGGCTGGTGCCGTGTCCAGGTGCAAAATGACAAATAAACTAAATTGGTAAAAACACTTGGGCTGCATGTCGGGTGATGCTGGTAATTTCATATTAAATTGTTGAATTACCTTAGTTGGTCCGGGTGCAAAATCACGGAGCAGACAAGTGCATTAAATCGGAAAAAATGCCCGGGCTGCATCTTGGATGCCAGAACTGATTTAATATTAAACTGTCAAAGTATTTCAGCTGCTGCCATATCCAGATGCATAATCACCAAGCAGACAAGTGAACCAGATTAGCAAAAATGCCCAGGCCTCACCCCAGGTAATGCTAGTGATTAAATATTAAAGTCCTTCAGCCACCCCTGTGCCCGGCTGCAAAGCCACAACTGAGTGGATTCAATTGGTAAAAGTGCCCGGAAGTACTTCAACCATGCTTTGTTCAAGTGGACCACTCCTGAGCCTACAAGTGAAGTATATCACTGAACATGCCTGGGTTGCATCCGTATCACTTCAGTCTGGGTGTAATATTACTGAGCAGACAAGATAACACAACTCATGAGGGTTGTTCCCCAAGCTCGGAGTCATTCATACACCAATGCCGAATACACAAGTTAGTTATAACTTTCACACCATCCGCCTGGTGCCCCCTCTCAATGCCATCATTGTTGACCGACAATTACTAAATCAGGCACTAGTTTCTCCAATAGGTGTAATCCCGCCCCCATTCTGCCCACCAGTCATGAGTATAGTATTTCCACTGTTACTGGACTATTTCTCTCCAAAAAAGTTCCTAATCATATCTTGGTGGTGTTTATTATATATGGTGTGAGGTTCACTTAAGGCTGGGGTAGCTAGTAGGTTGTTCAAAGAGTATTGATCAGGTAAGGAAGGCAGGATGTTTTAAATATGTGTTTTGGTGGATACAGAGATATGGCTGGAATGTTAGTGACTATCCATGTACCATTGTCCTGCTCCATATATAATCTTCTGAAATCATTATCTTGTCTTGTCAATCTCTGTAATTCCTTTTAAACTTCTTTCTAGCTATCCCATCCCTACCTCCAACCCACTTTTGACTCTCATTGGTGAAACTGTGGTGATGTTACTAATGGATATGATGTATTCCTCCCTCCTCTTCATGCACCATTTACCAGGTAAGTTGCTCCAATTAGAACCTTTAATAATTGAACATATTCCTCTGGAACTCCCATGGGATTTATATGTCTTCTTGGCATTTTGTGCAATACAGATACTCAGAACCCCAAATGGCTATTCTGAGCTACCACAAATTAAGCATATATAATATACACTGTATTCTTTCTGCTTTGGGGAGGCTACAGTAAGGTATACATACCATGGGGAACATTGAGGGAGATGCATGTCAACTACACTACTATAGGTTCTTGGTTTGAGTATGTCATAGACTACATCAAGATATAATTAGCAGGGTTTTTGGAGAGAAGTGGCCCAGTAATGGTCAAGATATAATGCTGATGACAGGAGGGCAGGATGGAAGGATGGAAGGATGGAAGGATGGGATGATGGGATGGCAGGATGGCAGGATGGTGGGATGGCAGGATGGCAGGATGGCAGGAGAATCCACTCACTTGCAACTTTGCAGCCGGACATGGCATTAGCTGAAGGACTTCACCAATTGAATATCAAATCGGTTCTATTATCTGATGTGCAACCTGGGCATTTCTACCAATTTAATTCACTTGTCTGCTTAGTCATTTTGCACCCAGCCATGGCACCAGCTAAAGGACTGCAACAAATCAATATTAAATTGGCTGTATCACCTGAGATGCAGCTCAGTTATTTTTACCGATTCAATTCACTCATTTTCTTGGTTATTTTGCATCCAGACATGGCATAGCAATTTGATATCTAATCACAAGCAGCAGCCTGGGCATTTTGACTGGTGACTGCATACCCAGACATGGCACCAGCTAAGGTACTTCAACAATTTAATGTTAGATTGACTCTATTATCCGAGATGCAACCCATGCCTGATTCAATTCACTTCTCTGCTATGTTATTTTTTACCTGGCCTCAGACCAGCCAAAGTACAACAATTTAATATCTGTCACCCGATGTGCAGCCCAGGCACTTTTACCAATTTAATTCACCTGTCTGCTTTGTTATTTTCCACCCAGCCTCGGCACAAGCCAAGGTACCTCAACAATTCAATATTAAATTGGCTCTATTATCCGAGATGCAGCCCGGGCACTTTTACCGATTTAATTCACTTGTCTGCTCGGTTGTTTTCCACCCAGCCAAAGTACTTACCAATTTAATTCACTTGTCTGCTCGGTTATTTTTTACCTGGCCTCGGCACCAGCTAAAGTACTTCAACAATTTACTATTAAATCGGCTCTATTACCTGAGACATAGCCCGGGCACTTTTGCCAATTTAATTCACTTGTCTGCTCGGTTATTTTCCACCTGGGCTTGGCACCAGCCAAAGTACTTCACCAATTTAATATTGAATTGGGCACTTTTACTGATTTAATTTACTTGTCTGCTCGGTTGTTTTCCACCCAGCCAAAGTACTTCAACAATTTAACATTACACAGGTTCTATTATGCGAGACACAGCCCAGGCATTGTTACCGATTTAATTCACTTGTCTGCTCGGTTATTTTTCACCCGGCCTCGGCACTAGCTAAAGTACTTCAACAATTTAACATTGAATCGGTTCTATTATCCGAGATGCAGCCCAGGCACTTTTACCGATTTGATTCACTTCTCTGCCCAGTTATTTTCCACCCAGCCTCGGCACCAGCCAAAGTACTTCAACAATTTAAAATGAAATTGGCTCTGTTATCCAATGTGCAGCCCAGGCATTTAATTCACCTGTTTGCTCAGTGATCATTTACTCGAACACAGCAACAGCTGGATGACTTCAACAAATTACTTTAATCACCTGCACCACCCAATGTGCAGCCTGGCCATCTTTACTGATTTAATTCACTTGTCTGCTTGGTTATTTTGCATCTGGACATGGCACAAGCTAAAGTTCTTCAACAATTTAATATTAAATCATCTGGGCAAGTCACTTTCCTGTAAACATACCACTTGTTGGACATTTCAACTGAGCATGGAAGCCCAGGTCTGGCTTAAATAATCCTGCTCGGCTGCATAAAATGAAAGCCAAGCAGAAAACATATACTAGTCCATATTGAAAAGGCTGGGCTGGCTCAAACATCGGCTGATCCCATGTTTATAAATTATCAATTTTCGTGGCCGACTCAGTAGTGGTATCCATTTGCTGGACTGATCAGCCGAGCCATGACTACAATAATGTGGGTCCCACCAGCTGACTCTGCTAATCAGAATTTAAGACCCTCGGCCGATCACCAACCCAGGAACATTCAAATCTGTCAACTGATCCTGCATAGCTATCTTCCATCAGCCGATATACAAATAGTTGTCCTTCGCTATCCAGGTGTAATTCCTGCTGATCTGGCTGTGCTAAATCTACATCGCCGGCCGACCCTTCATTACCTTATTCATGGGACTGCATCAGCCAATTCATCAACACCAGGTTATTGTCTCTTATTGGCCCATCAGCAGGCACAATCAACTATGGCCTGTTTGTATGTTCGGTTGGTGGGTGATTCCTACTAACTGCCCTGGCTTCTACCTCTGCCAAGAGCAAGAGTAGGAGTCGGGACGCAGGTGCAGGTGCTGGTGTGCTGGCATTGGGCATGACGATGAAGGTCGGAGCAGCAGGGGAGGGAGGAGTGAGTTGGGTTCTGGCGTTTCGAGGGGGACACTTGAGAGGGAAGAGGCCACAGCAGCAGCTGCAGCTGCCCATCTGGCACTTGCAGCTCAACAGCTCTCATGGTTGGGGGCGCCTTTGTTGCCACAACAGCTCGCAGTGCCTCTCCTGCCCCAACAACAACAAAGGACCATCATGATTGCAATGAGTGAGTCAGATTATGAGACTGATTTGGATGACGGCAAGGATGGGTCATGGTCTAGTGAGGAGATTAGTGGTGATGAGGTTTGTGGTTTTTTTTTATCTTTTAGTTTCTTTTTATTGAGGTAACTGATTTCATTACAGAACGTACATCCAGTTGAAGTGAAGGCCATAGTACCTCCTCCTCCTCCTCCTGCCCCAATAGCACCGCCCATCATCCACCCCATCCCCCCAATCCAAAAAACGGTATCCAACCAAACCAACGCATGCACCAGATCCATCTCACGCGCGCAAATCCACCACGCTCAAGCTCAGGCAAACACGCAAGCTACAATGGAAAAAGCTGCGGCTGAAGCACAGAGGCACCAAGATGTGTTTGCAAAGTTGCCTGTGGCGTTGTTTCAGGACCTTGAGAGGGGCGGCCCATCGAGGACGAGGAGTGCGGGATTGTTGACGCAGTTGTTGAATCTGCCGTTGGAGATTTTCCTGGCAAATCATCCGTATAGCAAGAGCGCTGCTGCGCTGCCTATTTCATCCCAGGTCCAGGTGGGGAGCGTGGTTGCTATGCCCACTGGTCCAGTTGTGAATGGCAACGGGAACACCAATGCCATTGGGACAGGTTGGTACAGACCCAAAGGGCGTCCCCAAGGCCAAGAGCTCGAAGACGATAGCGGGAGCGAGGACAAGGCGAATGCGGGGATACAAGTGTCCAAGAGCGTAGCGCAGGAGTGGTTGGAGGCCTTCGCGCAACAGAGGGGCATCGTCATTCATGGAAAGCAAAAGTCCATGAGTGGTAGGCTTACAACCTTGGACGATAACATCATTCCACCTTGGCTCAATGCATGTGGTCAACTTCGTCGCCAAGTGTCTGATAGATGTCTGTACCCTGAGGAACAACCCCCAACACCCACACCTATCCCCATTGGACACTCGTACAACCTCCCTCCCCCCACTGCACCTTCCACGCCACGTATGACCTGCCATCAGATGCTCCAGACAGAGATGTCGGAGAGTTTGAGTCAGAATTTGTTGTGGGAACGACAAGTGAGCAAGGTCAACCCTGTGGGGTATCGTGCAAGTACGAATGGGGGTAGTAGGGGTAATGTGCTGGGGGGGTTGAAGCTGTTGACAACTACGCCTAGTATGGTTCAGCTTCGGGCTAAAGGGGAGGCTGCTGGGAATGGGACTGGGGCGGCTGATCCGTCTAATGCAGATCAAATACAGCCTCCTGATAGGGAGAGAAGGGGGAGTGGGGGGGAGGCGGAGGAGAGGGAGGAGAGGAGGTGGTTGGCTAGGGCAAGGAATAAGAGTTGGGCGGACGATTATCACTTTAAGGGGTGGTAATCTGTGAAGACGCGCTCGCCCGTGAACTTGAACTCACTCTTTCTGTTTTGAATTTGTTCCCTTTTTTTCTTTCTTTTGGGTTTCATCCATCGATTCTTCTTCTCATTGACAATAACAATCCTGACCCTATGAAACCAACTAATTACTGCCCATCCATCCTCCATCCTTGGACCCTACTTTATCATTCTTCACCTGTACATGCTCACTGACACATTACTATTTAATTTCACCCATCCTTGTCGGGTTGTCACATCATCCATCGATATCATCAGCCTACCTACTATCCCCCTTTAATAACTCTCTCTTTCTTCTGTCTTTTGTCTTGCACACTTGTCTGTACTCATTAATTGCTTTTCGTTGGCTCTACTACTTACTATTCTGTCGCTTCTGTTGTACCACCATTCACTTGTGCAGACTTTTCTCAAGCACCCCTTCTTTCTGTTTTTGATACCATATGCATTCCTGACCTCATCACATTGCATCTTGACTACTTGTTTGTCGATAGTGTACATAATTATCCATGGATTTCTTGCGCTAGGGAGCTGAGCTGTTGTTTGGAGATTTTCGTGACCTGTACTGTGTATGTCATTTGGTCTTTTTTGTCCGCGTTTATTAATGGCCTTTGCACTATTTAGGAAACATGTGCCTCTAAGCTAAAGCTCGGGGGCCAGTGACCTGTATGTCATTCACTCTTTTTCGTTGACATTTTCAGGTCCTCCCGGAACTTCCACATCCCGCGCATATGGCGTTTTCAAGTGACAGAACTCCTAGACTCAGCAACAATTCCTCCTTCAGTCTGCGATTCACCTTATAACTGTAGCAATTATCGCGGGATGGGAAGCGGTGGATCGACTCGTTGGGTGCAAAAGTTAGGGTGACGACATTTATTTGCTCATCGTTGAATCGTCTTGGGTGTAATTTTGGGTTAAGTACCACAGCATTTTGGTGTGAATATGATGGTGTTTTGCATGGGTGTCACGACGAGCGCTGAGACCATGTACTTGTGTACCTCTGGGAAGTTTATCCTATCCAAGAACAAAAATAAGTGAAGAAAATGTTTCTAAGGAAGCAACAAATTGATACAGGTCTTCTTGAAAAGTCGAAACAGAATTCGTACTAGTTTGTATTCCAGCATTTTATGTGTTTCACGACAATTTCATGAGTTCCTTCAATATAGAAGGGAGTTTCTTTAGGATCACCTCTATTGACCTGACAACGAAATGGCTGTGGCGTCCTGTATTGCCGTTGAAGATTCAATATTCAGGTATGATGTCATTCTGCAAGAGCGTTTGCAGTAAGTTGCCACGATGATGTCATCCTTCTCATCTGCATCTCAGATTTTCAAAATGTACCTTCGAATGGAGGACATGAGTTACTATGTTTGTTCAGGAGTTTGAAACTTTTTCAGTGTTGCACAATTTCTGGCTCACCACTTCCTCAAATCCTTTACATTTTTTGACCATTCGATCTAGCTTTTCTTCTTCTACATGACTATCTATTTTTTTTTGGTGTAGATGTGTTGTGTTCGCTGTCAGAGGCATTCCGATGCTCAGAGTTCAAAAATATCAAGAGATTGAAACTGCTGTCACACTACATCACAATGACTTTGGCTGACAGATGAAGATAGTTTGATCATGCAAATGTCACGCTTTGAGAGCTGTTTGTGAGCAAAATTTGGTATTTTGCCCTCCCTCCTGAGAGCAAAAGCTTCATCTCTCTCTCTAGAAATTTGTATGTAGACTTTCAAATACAATTTAAATGTCCTAGGAAAGTTTCAGAATAAACGGTCTAGCCGATCTGAAGGGATCTGAGAAAATATTCCATTACTTTTGTTTGGTTGGTGTAATGAAAAGCACAAATTCATGCCTCCAGAGCACAAATCTTCGAATCTCTCTCTAAAATTTTGCAATTGTAAATTTCATACATAAATACATCTTCCCTGAAAATTTCAAGATTCTAAGGTAAGTGGAGGGCAAGATAATGTGCAGTTTCAAACTCCTGATGGGTTTCAAACTCCTGAACAAACATATTATGGGAAATCCGAACGTCCAAGTGTCAAGCGGACAGTCCGAATGTCCGAATTACTAATTATAGCCCTGGGTTACAAGTGTGACGGAAGATCACGAGTGCATGTTTCAACTTTTTAGCACAGATATATTTCAAGTATATTTACAGTCATAGAACTCGAATTCTATATTCCGTGACAATGAGCACCATACATTGCGACATCCTTGATAAAATTGGTCTTCAAGAACCTCCTGTGCACAACAAAGTTGGTTGGTGGAGATGGCGGGCAGATGTGACATATAGGGGGCATCGGGAAGGGCGTTGACAGTTTCCGTGAATGGTGGGGTAGACTCAGATGAGCCAGCGACAGGTGACAGAGGCAGTAATGACCGAGCTTGGGCAAGATGAAGAGAAGACTAGGGAGGCTGGCGTGGGAGTGAGGTGAATGACACATCATTTTTGCATATCACAGTCTTGGTGGGCATCCAGACCAACGCACGCTCCCGTATGCCGATGCATATGCCTGCACACCAATATACACAGATGCACGCTCCTGCACGCCGAAAATCTTACTGGCATGCAAGCATGGCACGCCAATAGGACTATTGGCATGCTTGCACATCTATAATATCAGCCACTTGACTCTAAAGGGCGGTGTGGTACTCTAAACTGTTCAGCAGTGAGCTATTTGAGGCAACTGTGCTTGGGACCCCATAAAACAGCCTGCAGTTGGCTCAATAATTCTCAAGATTGAGGGGTCACATATCACTAGGGAAGAGGCTCAAAGGCTCAAATAAAGCGCCTCTCTCATCCAACAAGCAATCAGTGTTTAATATAAATATTTTCACTGGCGTAACGAAGAAACTGATCGATAAAAAAGCAAGTAAATCGTGCCCAAGGCCCGGGGTTAGGGCTAAGCCCAGCTTTCAAAATATTGATACCAGGGGGTGGAGTTGCACTGTGCCTCACAGGACACCTAATAAGTAGCTATTTACATAAGATATTTCTGGAAAAAGTGAGGCATATTGTTCTTCCACGGAAGTACGTCGATGATGAAGCGGCGGAATCATGGGCTACCAATCTTGGCCATATGAAACAAGTATGCTTGGATGAGCGACATACCTCTTGAGGGCTGTTGCTAACCTGCTTTGCAATAGAGTCTCAGAGCTGAAGTAACATTCCAGTTTGTATGAATATATCAACAACCTGATACTGACCTGATAAGTTACACGATAGAAGGTGGGTACTGGGGCAACATTCTACAACATGGCGACGACAGGAAAACACGACAGTTCCACTAACCCATTTCATGTGACAGAGAATACTGGGTTGAACATCTTTCTTTTCTGCCGATGATAATCCCCTTGAATAAATCAAAGCGGCGAGGTATAAAGTGTATCTAACATACCGAGAGTCAACGTTAAAGCTTTACCGAAGATCAGAAGGTTGCCTCTGGCGGCGAAAGTTCATCAGTGATAGAACCGTAAATCAGAATGAGAAAAACTGCTGAATAAATCCTGATGGTACTTCGTAGACATATTGATCCTGCCCATCGTGAGTGACGATAGGGCATTACAACAAGTAGCTGACCTTTACAACGATGTGGTGCAAAGTCTTTGGATCATATACGTACAACTGGCTTTCCTATGTTGTTTAAACGAGGTGTTAGATTGTACTCTTCCCCTCTAAGGTCAGTTGACACATGCCAAACAGAGCCTTGACCTTTACAACCCCTCCGTCTGATATGCCTTGCTCAGTTCTGTAATAAATACAAGACACAGCACTTACACTTCGTTGCAATGTCCTTGTGGAACTCCCAACCACGAGTCGTAAAACGCTGTTGATAGTTTCCTACAATGAATTCTCAGGGGTGCTTTGTTTCGCGAGGAAAAATATCGTACTTTTCAAAACCGATGGAGAGGGAGGAGCCGGGATGATATCCAGAGATGTCTTTACAACGTACTGGCGGACTATTCGCCAGAACGCAAAAGACACACCATATATAAGTACCACTTGAAAGATGACATAGAGCATGGTGAAGGAAGCGCGGGTTGATATGAGGCCGGAAGAAGCATCTGCCTTGCAAATATAGCATCACTGATATCAGAGACGAGAAACAAAAGAGGCAGGAGACAATTACTTCAGCGAATGTCCACCGGGGAGATGAGCATGTTGGTGCAAGCCCAGCTGAGAATATGAATGAGGATTCATAATATTTGTGGGGCGAGGGGAGTAGATTACCACCAAATGGAGAAGGATGGAAGGTCGAAAAAACAGACATGGGGACGCGTCTTCCTCAGGTAACCATTCTTTTAAGCTTCCGACCAATCCTGCATGTGAGTTCTACAAAATGGTTATTACGATGAGGGATTCCATGAGACGCTGTTTTACATACAAGGTCCAGAAAGTACTCAGCAAAGCCCCGCGGTGAAACTCTTGGATGCTCTTTTTTATGAAGAAGCACCACATTATCACCACCAGTAGCCGCCCATTTACTTATCGCAGTGGAGGGTCCGAGATACACCCTGGGGACTTCTTGTTCGCTCATGGCCTGAAATGGCAATGCGTAGTTGCTCTATATGCGTGGACATCGTTTCAAGGTGGGGGAATGTCGAAGGCTGAAAGATAATGGAGATGAGGATTGAAATGGCATCCTTTGGCACTAGTGTTTGGAAGTCCGGTCTCGTGACTGGAAAAAGACCGTAACCAGACCGGACCAAGACCGCAAAAGACCGGACCTGCGGTTACAGTCTTTTATTTTTAAAATGTAAAGACCGCAAAAAAACCGGTTAACGTGAACCGGTCAAGACCGGTTTGGACCGGTCTTTTGTAGCCCCTTAAAGACCCTTTAAAACGCACCCAAGAACGTACGATTTGGTAAAAAAACGAGAGAGATATGAATTAAAATGTAAATTACTTTTGGGAATAATAGATGTACCAGACTTATTTTATAGAAGCACCAATTCCTAACGGAATTTAATGTTCTTAGGCTCGTTTTGAAGCTATTAGAGATGTTAATAAATTTACCGATTCATAATTTTAAAATATTGGCCTAAAGACCGGTCATAAACCGGTTAAAACCGATGCAGACCGAAACCGGTCTATAGACCGCAAAAAACCGCGGTCTGCGGTCTTTTTGCGGTCCGGTCTGGTCTTTTGACTTCTGGGGAAAAGGCAGACCGGTTACGGTTACGGTTAACGCCCCTGGGAATAAAAAAACCGGACCGAACCGGACTTTCAAACACTATTTGGCACTCCAAAGCCGCCTGGCATTTGTCAGTTCCCTGGACTCCACCAACGTTGATTGGAGTGACAGAGTTTACCAACGTCGACTGTCGATCATAGGGAATCCGTCTTGATCATTCGCCCCTAAGTAAGTAATCATCTCTCTGCTGGTGTCATTTATTAGTATGCAAGCTGTATTGAGGCCTGTTCCCCGCAGCTGAGATATGTTTGCGGTGAGCGGGAGGAATTTTGAAATTGTGCAATGATGGGGGATTCAAGTGAAAATCAGTGTCACACATGCATGATGAAATTGTCACCTGAAATCACGCCCTCTCCCTTGCATCTCCTGCTTCCGATCCAACTCTCCAGCTTCCAACAAGCTTTCAATTCACATATCCACTACTTGCGGGAGTGTATACGTTTTGATTCCCAATTCATAGGTATGTGCCACGGATACCTTGCCGACGTCATCAATGATAAATTAATCACAGCTGGACCACGTAGATCTGGCCTCAGTACCGAAGGTATTATTGTTCAGTAATCTCATGATCTTATCTCCAGATAAATTCGATCCGCCAATATCAACGACTGTGGCTTCATCCATCGAATCCAACACTGGCATAGGTGGTCATGCAGGGCGAAAATCCAAAAGATCGGATCGTGTTTCTACATGCGACGGGCAAGGCGATAGCGTAAGGAAGGCATGGTCTAAGAAAGTAGCTTCTCCAGAGGTCGATAGGAATAAGGTCCGTCCAACACAATGTAAGTCGGGTTCTTCTTCCCAACTTTCTAAGTTTTTGATCCTCTCAAACAGTTCTTGCTCTCCCTCTCGTAAGTCCTACTCAATTCAACTCAGTGAAGAACAACCACCCCACTCTATGCGCCAAAATTGGCACTTTCCAAAATGTGTTGCTAGCACAAGGGCGTCCCAATCCTCAATCAAGACCCATTGGCGGGCTCGACAAATACATCGTGATCAACCCAAGAAGGCTAAATCTTACTCTCGGCATGATGGCGCTCGAGGACGACAATTCAGATCCAAGCCCATCCACACCAACCAAGAAAACACCACAAAATGCACTTGCACTCTTAGCTTCCCTCCGCCCATATATCTCAGACATCCTCAATGGCGACGAGGGGGAGAAATTAACATTAAACGAGATGGGGTGGTTCCCTGAAGGCCGGGGAACGGCAAGGCTAAGAAGGTGCTGTTTTTTTGCCTGGGAGTTCTGAAGACCAGAAGCTGTGGGCTGTCTTTCGACTCCGCTGTATTCCTAGGTACTAACTGATTCTGGTGTTGCTTAGCCCTAAAAGTTTAAACAAGAAGGATGTATCATCGAAACACGACCACCCAAAGTTCGTCTTTTTTTCCCTGGTTTTCCACAAGACTAGTACTCAAGACGGTGGCGTTTTCCAGCTACATTACACGATCCTCAACACGAGCTATCGAGAACCCCAGAACTTTAGACTAGGATTGGACATTGAGGATGTTTTGGTGAGCGACGCTATGCGGAAATTGTTAGCAGGCAATGCGTCAGAAATGCTAGTGAATGCGGGAAACGTGAAAGTGGACTCTTTGGGGACGTACAATGTGCGTGAGGTTCAGTTGTGGGTTATGGGAAGCCATGGACCTGATAATGAGTATGTGAGCTGTGTTCGCATTTCGTCGTCATAAGGAAATCTTTAGTACTCTGGCAGCCTTTGAAATTTCTTCTGGTCAGGTCTCTCTTCACGATTCTGTTATCAAACTCGAGGTTCAAGCTTCAAGGCCTAAGGTTCCACTGCCAGTGTGTACATGTCATAAAATCGTTATATTCCGTAAGTACGTTGCTTGCTATATTCTACAAATGAGGTCAGGAAGTTGGGGTAATATGCATAAGGTAAGCTTGTCCAAGAAAGGGATAATGCAATTGGGTTCATCGCAAATGAACCGTGGATAATGTCAAAGGGGGATAATGAAAGTGTGTGAACAAAGATGAATAAAAAATGGCAAGGAAAATGAAGATAATAAACCATGAAGATGGAGAACAATCCAGCAGAGATCGAAAAATTACCACTCCCCAACCCACTCCCCTCCACTGGCAAGGGAAGAAAAGACGCCCTTGTGCTACATGAGCTCATCATATGTCCCTTGCTTCCTCACCTCCCCACCATCAACAACCACAATCCGATTGCACATCATCATCACCTCAAGCTTGTGCATGACCATCATGGTAGTCCGACCCAGCTTGGCCGCCTGTATCGTATCAAGAACCTTGGCCTGGTTCTCTCCATCCAGAGATGACGTACATTCGTCAAGGATCAGGATCCGAGAGGGCCTAGTGAGGGCACGAGCGATCTGGAGCCTCTGCGCTTGGCCGCCTGAGATGAGGGAAGCGTTCTCGCCAACGGGATATGACATCCCTGGGGCAAGGACAATATAAAGTCATGGACCTGCACAGCCTTTGCAGCATGGTGGATGTCGTAGTCTGAAATTGCTTGATTTCCGTAGCGGATGTTCTCTGCGATGGTGGCGTCGAAGAGATTAGGGTGTTGAGATACCACAGAGACGTGATCGTGGAGGTGGTTGATCTCGATATCGCAGAGTCTGTTTAAGCCGATGGTGATGGTGCCATTGGTGGGTTCGTACAGACGTTGGAGGAGGGTGGCAAGCGTGGACTTGCCAGAACCGGAGGGACCAATGATTGTGATGCACTCGCCGTCGTCGATGGAGAGGTTGACGTTCCTGAGAACGGGAACCTCTGGTCGCCCGGGATAGAAGAAATGGATGTTGTTGAGATCGATTCCGCCTGCGAGTTCTGGGTGGACAACGCCCTTGGTTTCGTCAGTGGATGTGGTGTTGAGCTGGAGAAGTTGGTTGAAGTCGTTAGCAGCTTGTCCAGACCTTGCGATCTTCTCAGCTGAAAGGAAGAGACGTCAGCACAGAACAACGCTCGACAGAATGAAACTTACTGAAGGCCATGAGTTGGGAGCCAATCGTCACAGAGAATACAACAAGGTTGAGGACTTCAACCATTTGGAGGTAGGTGTAAGTCCCACAGGTGATGAGGATGGCGCCGATGTAGAACAAGAGGGCTTCAGCCAGGTAGATGAGTGCGCTGGCGAGGCCATGGGTACACTCTTTGACAAAGGCACCGCGAACGCCAGTGGTGAGCACTTTATCAGTAGCAAAGTTGAAGTGGGAGCAGAAGATGCCTTCGAAGGCCATGCAACGAATTCCATGCATGTTTGAAAGCGTCTTATTATCAATGAGCACCAAACCAATGAAAAAGGAAAGAATGGATGCTCACCTCGTAATACCCCTTTGCAACCTCTTCCCTAGCCCTCTTATTGCGCATCTCACACTTTGCAACAAGGCACGACTGAACAGCCATACAAGCCGCAAACACCGGCGCCAAACCCACCCCAACCAGCATCACCTGCCACCCTGTAATAAACGCCCACACAAGCTCAACACAAAGCATCAAAAACACAATGCAGCATTGGCCCCAAACCACAGCTACCAGATCCTGTGCGTCCTTTCCATCCTTCACCAACACCTGCACCACCCTACTCACTGCTAGTGTTTGGAAGTCCGGTCTCGTGACTGGAAAAAGACCGTAACCAGACCGGACCAAGACCGCAAAAGACCGGACCTGCAGTTACGGTCTTTTATTTTTGAGATGTAAAGACCGCAAAAAAACCGGTTAACGTGAACCGGTCTTTTGTAACCCCTTAAATACCCTTTAAAACGCACCCAAGAACGTACGATTTGGTAAAGAAATGAGAGATATGAATTACAATGTAAATTACTTTTGGGAATAATAGATGTACCAGACTTATTTTATACAAGCACCAATTCCTAATGGAATTTGACGTTCTTGGGCTCGTTTTGAAGCTAATAGAGATGTTAATAAATTTACCGATTCATAATTTTAAACTAAAGACTGGTCATAAACCGGTTAAAACCGATGCAGACCGAAACCGGTCCATAGACCGCAAAAAACCGCAGACCGCGGTTTTTTGCAGTCTGGTCTGGTCTTTTGACTTCTGGGGAAAAGGCAGACTGGTTACGGTTACGGTTAATGCCCCTGGGCATCAAAAACCGGACCGAACCAGACTTTCAAACACTACTCACTGCGTTCTCTGGGCGATCAAACCATTTCTTGTCTTGCACCATGACATTGTACAGAGCCATAGACCGGATACGCATGACCCACGACATACCACAGATCTCCATTTTGAAGTACTTGGTGCCTAGGAGGATACCGTCGATCGCTGCGATGCCAACGAGGATTCCGCCGAATTTGTTGATGGTTGATATGTCCTGTGCGCCAATGGACACTTCAAAGAGGAGGCGGGAGAGAAGGAAGGAGAAGATGGGGGTCATGGCGCCAGAGAGGCAGCAGGTTATGAGGCCGATGAAGATGAGTGTTTTGCAAGGGACGGTGGGGTATATGCTGCACATGAGACTCCATATTGAGGGAGATTGCTCATCACAGTCAACCATAACCTCCTTGTCACGCTTCTGGACCTTGGCATTTGCTAGAGGTGCAAACTTATCTGCATCCCAATGTGCATGAATGACTTCCTGTCTGTTACGAGAACTGGCACTGTGTCCCAAGTGAGCGGAAGCACCACTCTTCTCAATGGCCTGTTTCTCCTTCTCGAATACCTCTTCAGTGTCCTCGTCAAATGCTGTCCGCAATGTTGGCGAGGTGGATGAGTATTGCAAGCTGAAACGCCTGCTTGTGAGGGTGTGCATAGCTTGGGGTGAAGTGGGTGAAGGAATATTGATACTGGAGGGCTGTCGTCGATGATTGAGCATGGGAGTGAGGTTGTCGGTGGGAGGGGATTGGGTGGATCCCGAATGAGGGAGAGCAGGCACGGCGGTATCCCTGCTCGACCATCTGTCCAGCCTTGAGGACGTAGACAAAGTCGTTGGGTGATTTCCCTAAATAAAACAATGTTAGGTTGGGACAAAGAGTGAGCAAAGAGTGAGAAAGGGGAAATGAACTAACCCTAACGGAAGGACGTAGACTGATGGAAAGTTCACGGCTGAGTGGGCGTGTAGTGACATTCGTATTGACTGCGAGAGTTGTGTTGTGAAGCAGTGTGCATCAAAAAGAAAAGAGGGAAGAGAGAAAGTGGGGAAAAGAAACAAAGAGAAGGTGGGTCACTGGGAACAATGAACAGTGCTAATCCCTGGATCGTGACATGCTCTGGAGCGAATCCATCAGAGCTTTATACCGGTTTCTCTATTTTGCATTGTTTTGGCCATCAATGACGTTTTGTTGGGCGATCTCGATCATGATCACTTCCTGGAACAACCCACTCCGCTACCTTGCCGCTACCACTGATTTATTCCTCCTGTTGACATGACTCACACTGCCGTTGTGCCACAACCCAGGAAGACTCGCCGTGGGAAACGAAACACGAAGACAGTGGAGGAAGCTACCCAAAAATGGGTTGAATCCAGTGGACTGGATCGTGTCCTCACAAAAATTCAGAAAAACACTGGTAGGTACTGTTAATCCTGATGCATTGCCTTGCCATTCTACTCATTTTCTAGAAACCACAACCATCCCAGACTACCCTGGACAATTCCTTAGCCACCAATCTCACGATCAAGTTTCTGCCACACTGGCAAGAAAATTTCCAAACCTCAGCATCGACCTACTGCGCACGGAGCCTGAGGAAGGGAGGCTGTTGTACCCATCACTTTCTCAGGATCAACTTGATCCTCAGCACCCTCCATACCTGGCGGCACATTTTCACAACGTGCTCAAAGGTCCTGCTCAAACAGCACTTCTCAATGAGTGGAACTCTATGATCTCATTGAAGGTCAAGTATCCCAAAGTCGAGCCACAATGTTCGAAGGCTTCAGCCGCTTTACATCTAGGTGTCTGGGAAACTTATAGGCTCCTCCCCATCATTACGGGCGACTCTCACAACCAACTACCTGAGGTCATTGTGGTGATGGACCTGTTCTTGTCCCTTGTTGGGCGACTTATCGCACCAAAGCTGAGAAACTTACTGGAACTAGGGACTGTCATGGATACATCCGGGTATTATCCGTACCCGATCCATGGATTTTCCCACCCATGGATTGGATAAGCCATGGTACGGATATATCTGTGGGTATAGTGGCGCAGACCAGCCCTCCATCTATCTTCATCAGTTCTTCACCGTTTTCCACGAAAAAATATGCGTTAGAAAGCTGTCGTTTAGGATAATTTTGTTATAACAAAATTCACTGTAATATCTTACGTGAACTTCAGTAGAAGCTCATTCTTTAATAATGGTGGAGAATGAAAGGATCAAGCCTCAGTTCATAAAAATATCACTGGCATCTTCATAAAAAGCAAACATCATAATTTGGATATGAAGTAAGTCTTCCCATCCTTCTTCACTGTTGTTTACGATAATGTGCCCATAGCTTTTACGCCATGAATGGTACAACGGTAGAAGTGGATAACACGGACGCCGAGGGACGGTTGGTTCTCACTGGTACGTCCCTCTTTGACCCCTCCATTGCGCAAAGACGTGACTAATCTGGCAGATGCGATCTGCTACACGGCAACCGAGTATAAACTCATACACTTATTGATGTGGCCACTCTGACAGGGTGAGTTCTACCCCCTCTTCCACTACCGCCATGCTGGAATCATGCTTCTTCTTAGAGCCATGGTCATCGCTGTTGGCGGGGTGTACTCTGGCGTATTCTCTGTTCGTCCATTTCTGACTTGTTCCTCCGATGGTGATATGACGTGAATCGTTTTGTATACTTCAGACAAGCTTTGGAATGAGCTCCACTAGTGTTTGAAAGTCCGGTTCGGTCCGGTTTTTTGATGCCCAGGGGTGTTAACCGTAACCGTAACCGGTCTGCATTTTCCCCAGAAGTCAAAAGACCAGACCGGACCGCAAAAAGACCGCAGACCGCGGTTTTTTGCGGTCTATAGACCGGTTTCGGTCTGCATCGGTTTTAACTGGTTTATGACCGGTCTTTAGGCCAATATTTTAAAATTATGAATCGGTAAATTTATTAACATTTTTAATAGCTTCAAAACGAGCCCAAGAACGTTAAATTCCGTTAGGAATTGGTGCTTCTATAAAATAAGTCTGGTACATCTATTATTCCCCAAAGTAATTTACATTTTAATTCATATCTCTCTCGTTTTTTTACCAAATCGTACGTTCTTGGGTGCGTTTTAAAGGGTATTTAAGGGGCTACAAAAGACCGGTCCAAACCGGTTAAAACCGGTTCACGTTAACCGGTCTTTTTGCGGTCTTTACATTTCAAAAATAAAAGACCGTAACCGCAGGTCCGGTCTTTTGCGGTCTTGGTCCGGTCTGGTTACGGTCTTTTCCCAGTCACGAGACCGGACTTCCAAACACTAAGCTCCACGTGCTGCGGGTGAGGTCGAGTACGATAGATTCTGGTGCATGCCGTTGGATGAAGATTTTGGCCCGCAAATCTATTCCAGTAATGCCGATT
The DNA here is from genome assembly GCF_000143565.1 of Laccaria bicolor S238N-H82. Lineage (NCBI taxonomy): Eukaryota > Fungi > Basidiomycota > Agaricomycetes > Agaricales > Hydnangiaceae > Laccaria > Laccaria bicolor. The sequence continues at coordinate 390,513 of NW_001889876.1, forward strand.
TGCAGAATGTGCGCGCTCTTTGACACCTCCCGCTTCACCTCCCCTCGCCTCATCCCTTTCCTCCTGTCAACTACTAACTACCTTCACTTTATATACCGGAGGTAGACCCGCAGGTTCATGCACAGCTGTGCTGTTCCTCAAAGCCTCATCATACATCTTCTCATTGTGATGGCCTCCGATGTGTCTGCATCATATGTACTTATCCCTCTCAAACGGAGCAACCTTGATGGACTGATTCAAGCACATATATATAGAGAGCAATTCACCGATATTACGATGAGCAGATACTCTGAAAGCATCATAAATCACTCGTTTGCTCACCGTTCGCAACGTCAGACACGATCACCCAAGATAAAATTTTCCTCCTTGGGCATCCTGAATGTTCCATAGCGTCGTGGCTGCATAACCGGGCTTTCAAACACCGATTCACATGTAGGACTTTCAGCACCATTTGAAAATGTAGGTTCTTGGTTTGAAGCTATTGGAGTAGTCACTCTGAGCAAACAGCGTCGGTCTAGAAACTGAGGTGGGAGAAAGACACACCAAAATAGAGGGCAGCTCAGGCAAGCAACATTAACGCGTAGCCGGAAAGCCACGGAACCAGGAGAGGCTTCCTGAGTTGGACATCTGCGAGCTTTGGATAGTTATGACGCCGTCTTCCGACAGACTTTACTGTGTGTTCCACTTGGTAGCATTGTTTCTAGTAAAATTGTTAGACAGGTACATACCCGCGCCAAAATAGAAGCGAGTATTTACCCTCTACCAGCTCCCTTCCATGTCTCCGAATCGTCCTTTAAACCATATACTTACGCCCATAGGCATGTCCAACCCGCCTCTCTCTGACCTACATTCGACGCAGTCATGGCCTACGGTTCCAGTGCCGATAAGACCAGGGGATGGGCCTAAAAAGTATCTGGATGGGCACAGGAGGAAAGGGGATGCGCCGATGAAGGGTGGAAAAAGAGACATAAAGGAAGGAAAGTAAAGGGTAGAAAATAATTGTAAGGTGGATTGTCTGAGAAATTATAAGCAAGCAGACGAGAAACAAAGGGAGAGAACTGACCTCTTCGGGGGTAACGGGTTTCTGATTCATCTCTCTAAGCTCCTCAATCACACGGGGATCGCGCCTGAGACTTTTTTTGCAACCGACGAGAACGATGGGGAGACAAGCGCAGAGGTGAATTTCTGCAGAGATCCAGTAAGAAAAAGGGTCAGAACTCGATAAGGACAAGAGGACACACCACAGGGGCTCAAGGTAAGAGATGAACCTTGTCCTGGATATTATTGAGGGAATACGGAGAGTCGACAGCGAAGCAGATGCAGATGATGTGCAACGTGCTTTCCGTCATCTGCAACGTAGTTCTCGAACACTGTTGGGACGTAGACCTAGATAGAGGGAATGAGCATGGATCGAGTGCGGCGTTCTATAGAAATTTCAAGCGCACTTTGGACAAAGTTCCTTTAGAAAATACAATCAGAAAGCACCTCTGAACAAGGAAAGAGGTAGTTAGAAGGGGAATCTCAGGCCGGGCATTGTTGTTCGATGACGATGACGACAAATACGCCAAAAGCAATAAAGACACACACCTTTCCTCAAGCACCATCACCAACGATGTCCAGCTCCCTGAAGATCTCAGACATGCCTTATGGGATGAGAACGAGGGGATGCGAGGGGGAGGGGCAGCGACGACGGCAACAATGACAAAACGGAGTTGAGTAGCAACATGGTACTGAGCAGCTGTTTTGAAATGTAGCTCAAAAGCGTAGCCTGAGGTGGGAGTAAAGACTTATTTGCTCATCATGATGCCTTTGATGCCTTGCAATCATGCGCGCTTGCTGAAGCGCTCAACTCCGGCGATAACCGATAACACTGATCTTCTCACGGCTCTCATTCTGCCACTCCTGACCTCCACGACTCTATACTTATCATCCACACGCCACCTATCACGATCAGAAACCTCATCGCCCCTGGCCTCACAGGAATACGACCTGAATCAGTACCCATGTACTACATACAGACCAAATTGGAAAGATGTGTTCAAAGAAAACGTGAGTTTGCTCTGATTCTTTTTGATAGTGGTTTGGGTGTCAGGAAGACTGCCAGAGTCTAGACTTGAAGGATGCGAGGAAGCCTAAAATGAACGGAATGACCAGCTCACCAGGATCGCTGTATGGGAAGAATGCTGCAAACCCACAAAGGATCCTCATTTGGGTTCTTGTAGCCCGCGGAGGAGATGAAGTAGATGAGTTGTGGGGCAGATAATGCTAAGGCTTCCGGGCGGAAAGCGGCAGGGGCAGAGGGGATGGGACATGAGACGACCCACGCACCAGCAGAAGAGTGGTACAGGCAAACCCTAGAATGAAACCTGACAGAACTAACGGCGAATAAGAGTTAGGCAAAGGGAGGGACTGTGGCTCGGAGTGGACATGGCCCAACTCGAGCCACATGTCACCAGCGACTCATATATACAAAAGGTCCCCGATAGAGGCCCAGTAGACGCAGAATCGTCCTCGCGTGAACTCAAAATCTACGATAAGTTCGGGGCACAGTAATCAACAACATGCACACCGGACCGCGAGATATTTTAAGAAGGCTTTGTGAGATGATAGCCCCTTTTCGAAGTGGTATTCTAACCATCAAACATGCCGGGCAAGACTTCGTTCGCGTCATTGGCGGCAGTGGTGATGACCAGGTTGATGATGGCGGTGAGGAGAGAAATTCTTGCTGTATATACGACATTGATGCGCTATTCATCCCAGATGCGACGCAACATGTCCCAGTCATGTCGCGCCTCAATGATAGCACCACCAACTGCTCCCTTTGGCCGCCGGACAGACGTTGTATTCAAATCGAGAGGATATCGCGGCGACTGGCTCACCTCACCGCTTGAATCATAATCCACCACCATGAAAGACCCATCACTCAATCCACCATGGTTCAAAGTCTTCACCATGATATTCGTGTCACGAATATCGCCATGCACAAACCCAGCGTCATGAAACTGTTTCAAGCATTGTCCTACGTTCTCTGAAAGACGTTTGCGAGAATCGTGGTGCTCCTCTGACAACAAGCCAGGGTTCTCCTTGATCAGTCGGAACAAGCTGATGTACTCCTCCCTGACGTCATCCATAATGACCATGTACATTCCTCCAGGGAGGCGCTCGACAGCATACAGTTGGGGCGCAAAGCCTTTCCCAGCAAGAAACTGGTGACCTTCTTTACAATAGCGAGGAACGAATTTGATGCAAATGAGAGCATCACCGTCACTCATACGGCCGAAGAACAGATGACGACCTTGCAGGTGGGAAACATAATTGAAGTGTTTTACCGAATTATCCAGAGACGTAAAAGAGGTTGGGTGTGGGTGGATCGGATTATGCTGGGGTCCAGATGGATTGGCATTGTACGCCTGATAATAGGTCTCTAGAGAATGGATTGCGTTTCGGAGAGCTCCAAGATGGCGCACCAGCTTGCCCCTCATCTCGATATCGGTATATTGATAATGGCATGGGATGGCAGGGGACAGCATCTGTACAGTCGGACGATCAGACCATGCAGCGCCGGCAAATGCGATAAAAGGCCCTGAATGGTATAAGACGGAATGAAGCTATTATTGAGAAAGGATAACAAACCGAAAACCAGGACGATCATGCATGGTAAAGCCGAGTTAAGATGTTGAGCAGCAAATTTCCGCGTTGCTTCAAGGAAATAAAGGATAGCTTGAAAAAATGGCTCAGCACCCGCGGACCCAACTTCGTTCTTACATTCGAACAAGAGAAATCTGAATTTGCCAATTGACAAATCGCCATCTGTGGTGAAGCTCTCAATCACTGTAGGCTTTACGAAAATCCCATGATTTTCGAATACGGCTAGAACAGTGTTTTGTCAACCCTTCTCATTTTCGTAGATTTTCACCATAGCCTCTCCGAAGGCAAGAAAGAATTCAGCATCGTCAGGCGTTGGCACATAGTCCTTGGCGTCGTCGACAAAATTTCCAAATATGGGATGGAGCAGACTCATAGGAAATGACTCAGGGCAAATTTTAGGTCGATTACATAGAATGGATCCATCGGTCTCTTGGTTTTTGAGGAAAATTTGAGGTTTCCCACCGTTTGAAGGAGCATCTGACTTTCGGCCGCGGCAGAACGCCGCCCGAGCCTCATATAACTCGCCGGTAGATATAATTGGTACGAATGAAGATGGCGGTGGTCCCTTTGAGCGAGAGGCCGGAGGCCGCGCCTTGATGGGATAATGAGCAAGATCATATGAGAGTCGTAATAAGACTTGCCATGAATCTTTGCAATAACATGGAGATGATTGGTATCAAGCGCCGAGGCAAACACATCCGACACTAGGCTATGTGATCGCAAATTTGGCCCGAGAGTTTGGAGATCCCAAGGCAGGTTGTCAATGGGAATGGAGACCTTCCAAAGGTCAAGATCTGGTGCAGCAATATGGTTTAGATGAGGGGCTTTCTTCTCCTTAATCAGGTCTCTGAGAAAGCTGATACTTTCGTTCTTTGAAATTTTGACAACGAACGTTCGACTGGGGTCGTCACTGACAACGAAGCAATTGAGCGAAACAGATTGTGTGGAATCGAGAGGTATAGCTGTTGAGTGGGGTTAAACGTCATTCCAAAGAGAGGATTGTCGCTACATACCTGGTGCCTTTGCAATTACATGGAGATGATCGTCCGTGACATCCTCAAGAGAGGTTAATTTTTTAGTAGGAGACAATTTCTGCTGGTCGGCAAGATTTATGTTCTCCAGTTCCGTTTGAAGATGGTCGATGGGAATCGAGACCGCCCAAAGGTCGAGATCTGATGCAGCAATATGGTTGAGATGAGGGGCTTTCTTCTCCTTAATCAGGTCTCTGAGAAAGCTGATACTTTCGTTCTTTGGAATTTTGACAACGAACGTTCGACTGTGGTCGTCACCAAGAATGAGGCAATTAAGCGAAAGTGACATAGCGCGTTGTGAGGTGAAAAATCACATCAGTCAATCAGGCCTCTAAACCAAGATCAGTGATCACGTGGGTATGTGATCACGTCATTTTCTTAAGGGCCTGGCACTTCCACTTGACCAAAACTTTGGCAAGCTCAGGCGCAGTAAAAGTGGATGGCAAAACCTCCGAAAGCATTCGCCACTCGCCGGCTTGGCGAGTCGAGTATGCGAGAGGCTGGCGAATGCTGGCGAATGAAAAAATTTGAATTTCTGTCGTTTTGCGCCAAAGTAGTATCCTATTATTATCTTTGATTTTTTTCTCAGCAATCACAATCATTTTTTCGTCACTGACTCACTGCTGAAGCCTGCTTTGGGTCTGTGTAAGTATTGTCGAGATCAAATTTGGATGGGATCAACAGATCGGAGCATTCAAATCAGGAACAAGAATTGGTTTTCAAAGGGAATTTGGGGAATTTGGCCTGCAGTCAGAATTTTCCGACATTGACAACCATAGATGATATTTTATGCGCCCATAAAGGTTTGTTATTCTCTGTAATTTTGGCAAACTTCGCCAGGTCTCGCCACCCTGTTTTTAATTGTTTGTTTCGCCAGCCGGCGATCGCCAGCTGGCGAAACTGGCGTGGCGAGCTGGCGAGCAGTTGCCAATAACACTAGCCGCGCAGTGTTCTCTGCAGAGTACAAGCGCCAATTCGATATCGACAGGAACCTCCCAGATCCTCATTGAATCCAAAACCTCCCCCTCTTCAAAGCTTCATTAATCATTGCTTATCCCATCCCCGCTTACGACGCGAAACTTCGGAAAGCTGGTGTGGCTGACTTGAATATCTATTCCGTCAAGTAAGGACACACACCCTCCCTCCCACCTTGTTAATAATTTTGTCTCACCACAGCTTCTCCGGAGAATGGATGGACCTCCTCAGATTCTCTACATGTCCGCGAGTTAGGAAGCGAACCAATGGGCTGCATGAAATGGGCGATGGAGAGAGGAAGACAAGCCATCACCATTATGAATTCTCAACCTATTTCATCGCCCCTCACCATTTATTCAGCTTTTCACAGGTCCATTGAACTCTGATTTGCGTCAACGTCAATTTACCGATTGTTTTGCTCCCGTGAATATGTCCACTTTCGGGATTGAGCGCCCTCGAATGGCTCTTAATACAACTTCCGCGACTGCCAGCCCATCCAGAGAATGATTTGGCATGCTCAAGCGTTGTGACAGTACCGGTACGATTCTGCTGTTTCATTCCCCTCAGTATTACTAACACCCTTCAGCGGAATCACTGGTCTCGAACATTTCCCCCAAACAGCCCTTCTCGACGCTTCAAACACATTCGGCCTCTCCTAGAAACGTCGCTCTTCCTTCCCCTCGCTCGCTTGCTGGGTTCATGCCAAATTTTTATGGCATACTCAATAATGGAGATTCGTGGGCCTCTCGACGTCGTATGTAAATAAGTATATCGATTATCACACTCATGACATAATTTGTAATGTTTTCTCAAAGTTGCAACTCTAAAGTGAATGACTTTAAAAAAGTAGGTAAAAGAGTAGGCACTGAAGTCAAACGTCGACGCGCCTGCCTTACTTACATCAATAGATGGGACCGTCAACAGGGCACGGACATAGGTCTCTTCCAACATTGTTTACGTCCTTCAAGGCACGCTTCTTAGCGCTCCACTTTTGGGTTCGAATAACTCTATATGAGAGCTAATGGATTGCTAATCCTCCCACGGCCCAGGCTGGTGGTAGACGGACTAAATCAGCTCCACCAGAATTGTTTGTGAATTTTGTTTTTTCCTGGTGGGGTCTTGTCATGCTCTCCATGAGGCTTCTGCGGTACAAAGCCTCAAGGCCTAGCGTATGTAAAAACATTCAGAATGACAAATCAACCCAAGTACTATTGTCCAACCACAAAAAGTCTGCTAAAAAAAACTCTAAGGGAAAAGGCACCTGCAAATCAGGACACCAGGGTGACACCAGCAGCCGGGAGTGTTATTAGCTCCCCATAGTCGTCTTTGATTTTGAGGAGCTGTGTGCCCTGAGATAAAATGTTTATTCAATAAATAAAAATTAGGGCGACACGTAAACTTACGTCCGGCAAACGGCTCGACGATAGGACTGTCGCGTAGATTATCGGGCCAGTAGAACACCAGTAGAAAACACGGGTACCTGCCTGTGTGGAGTGAGTACAGGAATAAAAAAGAGCGGTAAAAATTGCTAACGGGGAATGTGTTCATGGTCAAAGTAGTAGTAGTCGAGGTAGTGACCTGAAGAGAACTTGACGCGTACTGTTTCTTATATGCAAATGGAAGTCAACCCTGGGATCGTAAGAGAAGCAAAATCACAGACCATTCGTTGATAGGATTTCGCAAAGACTCCCAGATGGGAAAGACATTTGCGTTCCAAATGGCAAGCACATGAAGACTGTGAAGTGATTGAAACAAGCTGGCGGAAACTCAGGGAGATTAATCAAAGACTGGGGAGGCATCACCGACAGTGGTACCTTGAAGCCGAAGGCATTTCGGATCACTTCATAATATCTCCAAGTCGATGGGAAATGAAGATCAGAGGAGATTTGAGGACAAGAAAGGAGGCATGCTCCCGGAAATCGATCTCCGCGGAATGAGAAATCCCTGATGAGGAATCAAATTCGGGAGATCAATCAATTGAGAGGAACGAGTGACGGTCAAGTGTAGGAGATATCTTTCACCGCCGTGTGCACCTGAGACGCATGCAGGATGAGCATGCACAAGTACTCATACGTTACATTATAGTTCAATGGTACTCCACATGGTCAATTGTACCTATGTACCATAGAGCTACCCCAATGGGGCCAATGCTATCTAAACACTATTGAATAAAGTTGGGCCCAATGCATGCTTTTACCTTAAGGTGCGATGGTGTGGCCCAATTGTAAAATATCCCGCAACATTGGGCCCAATTGCTATTTAACACGTGATCATATGCTGGTCCGACGAAAAAGTAGGCCGAAAGATATATCCGAAGACAGGGAGAGGTCACTACTACGACGCCGATTTCTCCGCCTTCTCAATCCTTGCTTCGATCCGAAGCTCCTCTTCCTTCAGCATGATCATAGTATCCAACTGCCTCAACTGATCCTCTACGTGTGCCATTGCATCCAAAAGAGCATCTCGAGCTCTCAAACCCTCCTCGTATTCCCGATTCAATACCCTGTGGGCGATTCGGGCGTATTCCAGTGGATTGGTAAGTCTTCCCGCATCAGGCAGGCCATCTTCGGCTCAAATTGAAATCCGGCAGTTGACTTGAAAGCGGATTGCAACTTACGGATTGTTTATTCCACGAGGAGTGAGATTTCCCCCCGCATTTGACGATGACGAGGCCACTGGAAGAGAAGCATGAGCGTCGATAGACGAGGCGGTGCCTTTGTTGTTGAAACCCTCAGCTGGGGTATGTTGTAGATCGGCTCGATCTGCGAGTTGTTTGAGCAAGTCGTCTGTAATGAAAAACTATCAGTAAACGTGACTTTGGAGTTTTGGCAACTTACCTGAACTTGTGGGGAAAGACATCGGCTGGCTAAGTAGAATGGACAATGCAAGATGCGGGTGTTCCAAAAGTTCCGAAACAAACGTGATGAATCCGAAATAGGCAATGTTGATTTTCGTTACTCCCACGGTGATTCCTTTATCTTCAACCAACATCCAAGTCGCGTTCCTCTCATATTTCCCTACCTCCACCATGCCCTCTCACCTAGCTCAATTCCAATTTCCCCAAGGATATGGTGAAGCCCCGATGACAGTGTACCAAGCGGAAGGCATCATTGCCTCAATCCCAGGAGTCACCGACAAGATCGTCAACTGGTTTAAAGGGGAATACCGCCAGGCGAACTCCTCTGATAGGCTCAAGAAGGAGGTAATGATGCGGCAAATGATGGTGAGTGGCTTGGTAGTTATGAATTGCACCAACACTAACCCCTGGTAGCAATATTACATTAGTGCTCTGAAAACGACGGGGAAGGACAAAACCACCGACCTTGAACCCCTCGTGGTTCGAATTCTTCAAGAGGCCCTCCGAATTCAAGAGGGCTCTTTTAACTGGGCAGTTATCGCCGAACCCCCTGCTAAACCGATCTACGAAGATTTCCTCGCCGCATGGGATGCCCCCGGCGACGATGAGCCCGAAGTCGTCACCAAACCATCTAATCCTCAGGAGAATGCGAAGGGGAAGGGCCGTGAGACTGGGACACCCGTGGATGAAACTCCGAAGCACACCACCCGAGGAGCCAAACGTAAATTGGAGGAGGAGGAGGACGCCGAGGTGGAAGGAGAAGAAGAAGAAGAAGAAGAAGAAGACGAGGAGGAGGGGGAGGAGGGGGAAGAGCAGAAGCGGGATGAGGGGCCGAAGAAAAGGTTGACGGGGGCGACGAAGAGAGTGAGGATCAAGTCCGCGGCGGAGGTGAATTCCGGGGATGAGGGAGGTGATGGTGGCAATCGTTCCACCCCAAAGCGGCCTCATCCAGATGGGGTTTGCCAGGCATGTAGGAATGCGGGGCAAGTTTGTCTCCTCAGTGTCTCAGGTCGAACTGCTTGCGACCGATGCAACGGGCGGAAGGAAAGGTGTAGTCTGACCAAGGGTAGAGGGGGTGAGAAAGGCGAATCGACAACCAAGGGTAGCGGTGAGAAGGGGGAATCCGCGAAAAAGGCTGAGCCGAAGAAATCGGGCAAGAAGCCCACCCTCCCCACGAAGCCCTCTTCGTCGGGATTGAAGCCGTCGGGATCCAAGTTGACTGGAACCCATCTTCTCGGGGAGAAGATGACGGTATTCAGCAATCCCAACTTCGAGGGGATTTCACCAATTCCACCGAAGTCGATTGGGGAGCTCGCGGGGGACAGGGGACAGTCTGAGCCAAGTGTCAGGGTGAGGAGGCGGAGAAGTGAATCCGTTCGAGAGGGAAGCATACGGCCTGGACATGACCAGGAAATTCCAAGTAAGTTGATTTTATTTTTTATTTCAAGTCGTTTATACTGTCAGCACAAGTGGCTACCACCTTTATGATAAAACCAAGGCACTTGCCTGTAGAGCTGTGTGTATAAGTCCACAAGTTTTATGAAAGGCCTTTCATAGGTGTGTCCTGTGTCTTTCTTTCTCATAAAGGCTATAAATGTAGGCAAAGACCACAGGATCCTTTCATAACATTTCTTAGGACCTTTCATAAAAGCTTTCATAATTATTATCATGTGCTTTCTATGAATATTTCATTGAAGCTGTTCAGTTCTTTCATTGTACTTTTCATAATTAAACCTGTGTGCTTTCAATAGGTATTTCATTCACTGGGTTAGGTGTATTCATTGCCTTTTTCATAATTAATGGTGTGCACTTTCATTGAATATTTCATTAGGAATTTTCGGCGCTTTCATTGCTTTTTTCATAATCAATCCAGTGTAATTTCAATAAATATTTCATTGACTATGTCAGGTGTATTCATTGCCTCTATCATATTTAATGGTGTGTGCTTTCATTGAATATTTCATTAGGAATATTGGATGCTTTCAATAAATATTTCATTCCCTAGGTCAGGTGTATTCATTGCCTCTTTCATTAGGAATTTCAACGATTTTCATTCCCCTTTCATTAATTAATGGTGTGCGCTTTCATTGAATATTTCATTAGGAATATTGGATGCTTTCATTGTACTTTTCATAATTAATGTTGTGTGATTTCAATAAATATTTCATTCCCTAGGTCAGGTGTATTCATTGCCTCTTTCATTAGGAATTTCAACGATTTTCATTCCCCTTTCATTAATTAATGCTGTGTGCTTTCATGTGCATTCAAATAAATATTTCATTGGCTAGGTTATATGTATCCATTGCTTCTTGTGCACTTTCATTGAATATTCCACAGCTTTCATTGGGATTTTTCATTGAGTATCTCTCAATATTTCATTCCAATTTCATATCTACCCCCAGGGCTATCATTATGATTTTTCATTATATTCCATGATAGCAATAAAATAGCTATTATGGTCCGCATTGGGAGGGTGGTCACATGACCAATTTCCAAAAATGGGAAAAAAACAAAAGTTGTAGCTCTTCACCATAGCTTTCTGAATCAGTTGGAATTATGTTCTAAAGTGCTTCCATTGTGGAGATATGAGGTAAAATGTTTTCAAAAGTGCTGCGTTTTTTTTTGTTTTTTTTTGCATTTTTCTACATGAAAAGAACACTAAACAACATGATTTCAACAGATTTAGAAAGCTAAGAGAAGGGGCTACAACTATTGTATCGTGGGAAATTTCTCCCAAAAAGGAAGGTACATGCCCTAAAAGGGTAATTGACTACAAAAGATTGCTCATATACTACAAAAGTCAGTCATAGCCTACAAAGTTTACTTATAGACTACAAAAAGACTACAAAAGTCAGACATAGACCACAAAGGTCAGACAAAGACTACAAAAATTAGTAGTGTCTGCTTTTCTCATTACAAAAGTAATAGTGTCCGCTTTTTGAGATTAAAATGGTTTGTAGTGTCTGTTTTTTCAGACTACAAAAGTTAGTAGTGTCTGTTTTTTTCAGACTACAATGGTTTGTAGTGTCCGCTTTTTTCATTACAAAAGTTAATAGTGTCCGCTTTTTGAGACTACAAAAGTTAGTAGTGTCTGTTTTTTCAGACTACAATGGTTTGTAGTGTCCGCTTTTTTCATTACAAAAGGTAATAGTGTCCGCTTTTTTCATTACAAATGTTAATTGTGTCTGCTTTTTGAGACTACAATAGTTTATAGTGTCCGCTTTTTTCATTACAAATGTTAATAGTGTCCGCTTTTCTGACATATAGTTTGTAGTGTGGTTGACTATGTATGTATAGGTCATTGGGGATATGGTTGAAGGATTGGGATGAGTTGACATTCTGCCACTCATGAATAGTTGCTTTTGATGTCAGGTCCATGGCTGTTTTTCATACTTGCAATATGTCCTGTCTTTTCACATGAGAAGCCACTATCCTATCTTTGATGTTGGTCAACCTTCCACTGAGATCAGTATCTGCTGTCCTATGTCTGACCACAGTCAATCTTCACATGATTTTTTGGAGGGATAAATTCTCTGTCCTACCAGAGCAACTTGTCATGTCTTTCAATACCAGGACCAGTTGTCATTGTCCAAGCCTTCACCACTGGGGTCAGCCTTGAGTAGATTGATTTAAAGGTATCAAAAGTGAAGTATATAGGTGGTTTGGTCCTCTCTGCTTCTCAATGTCTATCCAGGATTCATGTGAAACACACCCTTTGATTAGATAGGATAGTGACTTCTCATGTGAAAAGACAGGACATATTGCATACAACTTTTGTTTTTTTCCCATTTTTGGAAATTGGTCATGTGACCACCCTCCCAATGCGGACCATAATAGCTATTTTATTGCTATCATGGAATATAATGAAAAATCATAATGATAGCCCTGGGGGTAGATATGAAATTGGAATGAAATATTGAGAGATACTCAATGAAAAATCCCAATGAAAGCTGTGGAATATTCAATGAAAGTGCACAAGAAGCAATGGATACATATAACCTAGCCAATGAAATATTTATTGAAATGCACAATGAAAGCACACAGCATTAATTAATGAAAGGGGAATGAAAATCGTTGAAATTCCTAATGAAAGAGGCAATGAATACACCTGACCTAGGGAATGAAATATTTATTGAAATCACACAACATTAATTATGAAAAGTACAATGAAAGCATCCAATATTCCTAATGAAATATTCAATGAAAGCGCACACCATTAATTAATGAAAGGGGAATGAAAATCGTTGAAATTCCTAATGAAAGAGGCAATGAATACACCTGACCTAGGGAATGAAATATTTATTGAAAGCATCCAATATTCCTAATGAAATATTCAATGAAAGCACACACCATTAAATATGATAGAGGCAATGAATACACCTGACATAGTCAATGAAATATTTATTGAAATTACACTGGATTGATTATGAAAAAAGCAATGAAAGCGCCGAAAATTCCTAATGAAATATTCAATGAAAGTGCACACCATTAATTATGAAAAAGGCAATGAATACACCTAACCCAGTGAATGAAATACCTATTGAAAGCGCACAGGTTTAATTATGAAAAGTACAATGAAAGAACTGAACAGCTTCAATGAAATATTCATAGAAAGCACATGATAATAATTATGAAAGCTTTTATGAAAGGTCCTAAGAAATGTTATGAAAGGATCCTGTGGTCTTTGCCTACATTTATAGCCTTTATGAGAAAGAAAGACACAGGACACACCTATGAAAGGCCTTTCATAAAACTTGTGGACTTATACACACAGCTCTACAGGCAAGTGCCTTGGTTTTATCATAAAAGTGGTAGCCACCAGTCCTGTCAGCAGGAGACACACTCCTGTCAGGCCTCAATGACGGGTCTAGCACCCCGCCCCAAATATCGGATCCCTTCACCGATCGGCTGGACAACATTTCGCTCCACCAAAGGCATCAGATGAGCGAGCTTGAAAGGCTCACGGTGAAGCTCCGGGATGCCAACTCCCGCATCGACACATTTTCGGCTACGAGCCTTCGGCAAAAAGACACGAACATCGCTGAGTTGGAGCAACAAGTGGAGATCCACAAGGCGACCATCTCAGACCTCCAGCAAAAGCAAGACCTGACTACCAAGGTCCTGGCCGCGTTGTCGGCACACATTGAACATCTGGAGGATGCTGGAGGCGCGGTAGATGGGGGGGATGCGACCTTCGCTGTCGATCGAGGGCTAAACGAGATCAGGGGAGAGATGATCGATATGGAGCAGAGGATCGCGTCGGAGTACCAGGACAAGAAGGAAGTCGACGCCGTGGCCTCCAATATGGAGGTCATCCTCAACACCTTCATCGACGATGTCAACAAAGACCTTCAAGAAGGTCATCGTAAGACTGCCAACATTGCCGGTCGCCTTTCTGAACTCGAACGCCGAAAGCTAGATGAGAGGATCGGCCATGTAGAAGCCCTCAGCTTCGAGTTCCTCACTGCCGCATTTGCCCAGACGAAGGGTGATAGGGGCGAGTACGAGGAAAAGATGGAACGACGTCGGTGGGAGATGGACAGATTGGCTTCGGCTCCACGAGTCCCTACTGCCGGCCCGTCGAACGCCATGCCTACCGCTGGCCCATCGAAAGAGGTTCCCACCTCCGCTCCAGTCCCTTCGGCAACACCTGCCCAACCTGAGGAAGTCGACACCAGCGAGGACAAGTCAGCTCGAGTCATTGCTCCACTACCCCGACGAAATGTGCCTCAGTCGTCGGCTGGCACGACCGAAAGGTTTGGGGGCTGGGCTGGGCTATCGGCACCAGTCCCATCGATGTCCGAGTTAGAGTCCACACTAAAGGTAGCGGTTGATATTCTGACAGCTACTGGGGATGACAGGTACTCCTCACAGTTCAATGCCAAGGCTGACCATGCGCCAAGGAGGGAGACGCCGACGATGAAAAACGTTGGCCCATCGTCGGATCCCATCACCGAAGCAGTCACTCCGAAGCCACCCAGTTCTGAGGTCATGAACTTGGTGGATCAGGGTGAGGACCAAGGTGACAACCAAGCTGATTCGACCAGGGAGCCGGAAGCTGAGAAGGGTGAGCAGAGCGAGGGGGCTTGAACTATCGCCGGCGGCATGGCCCCTTCTTTTTCTTCATGTCATATATATCATTTTGCGACTTCAATGTTTTTTCTTACCTTGTAATATTTTTTTGGTGCAATTTATGATCTTCTTTTGGGATGCCTTGGATTGGAAAGGAGTCAAGACAAATAGCACCGACAAAACTAGTGAATCCAATCCGACGAAGCCGTAACCAGTCTTACGATTAATGGCCGACGAAACAGTGGGTCCGACGAAATGCTAAATACTAGGCTACAATGACTAAGTCCCAGCTTTCCTTGGCCTCCCTCGGCCTCTCTTGGGTGGGTTCCCAGATCCGCCAGCTGGCTTTCTACCTTTCATCGGCTTCGGTTCAATTGTCTTCGCCACCTCAACTGGAAGCTTGCTTGGTGGCTTGGTAACCCTTTTTGAGGTTCCGGGTGCTTCCTGTTCTGCCTTTCGTTTTCTTGTCTGCATTCCACCCATTCCACCAACAGGCAAGGAAGTATTGGCTGGGCTCTCCGCCAGCCGATGGGTTGTGTGAGCAGCTGATGCCGGATGGCCTTCGTCGGATGCGATGTGCAGCAATCCCGGCGATGGCACTACTGCCGATGGCAACATCATTGATGGTGTAGCAGGCCTTTCAAAGATCACCGCAGGCCGAAGTAAAGGGACTGACTGTGGGGTATGCCGCATTACATCAATCATTTTCGGAACTTCTGGACCGACGTTGGCATCTCCTGATGGTCCGGCGGCGGCAAGCTGCCAAAACGAATCAAAAAGATCTTTGAGACGGGGTGTAGAATATTTAGCCATTAGTCCAACAGAACTGTCGATATTCCTTGCTGGTAATGTGTAATCATTGGTCTTTGTTTGATTCATCTGGATGACTACATCCTTCGGTGCTGTAGAACAAGGAATATCAGCGTTGGCTATTGATGAACCGCCAGCCCCGATTGACGATGAAATCCACAAAGTTGCATCGGAAAGCGTGCTAGCCAGGCTGCTGGCAAAGGCATCTTTTTGGATGTTCTTTGTCCTTTCGTCGGAGGGTCTTTCATCGGAGGGAGAGGAAATGGCATTGAGCTGATTCGGAGCCGATGCGTGGTGATTTGGCGAAGATGCTTGCTTATCTTCGGTTAGGGCTTTGTCTCCTGCAACCAGAGGTTTATCGGTGATGGCGACTCTGAAATCGTCGGTGGCTGGATCATTCGCCTGTTCGGCAGTACCGCCTCCGACGGTACTGCCATTAGCTTGGAACAGGCCTGAGGATTCTGCCCAGCCCTGAAAGACTTGGAATTCAGTCTGGATACGGTCCGGCGACCAGCACTTGTATTCGGGTAGCTTGTTGGTGAAGGCCATCCAGAGGGAATCTGGTTCCTGGGAGGTTCCGCCAGTGTTGTTTTCCTTCAGTGGCCTGTCACCGAACTGATTGATCTGCTCGTCATCCGAAAAGGCGAAAAGGTCAACGCCATTGAAGTCAAAGTCTTCCCCACTGTCCAAGTCGGGTTCGTCAACAACCCTCGGCTTTTTGATTGGTCGAGGTTTGATCTTCTTTTGTGTAGTTGTCGCTGGAGATAGATCGTCATCGGAGGTAATAAAATCCACCGAAGCCTTCAACTTCTTCTTCGGCCGACCTTTGGCAGTGTGCTGTTTCCCCCTCTTCCGAGTCAAGTCGTCGGATGGTTTGCAGCCCTTCTTCGGAGGTTCGGCTTTGACGATTTCACCAGCATACATCACCAACTTCCACCGAAATGCTACCAAGCCCGATGATTGCCTTGCTAACCAAAATCGCAAAAGCTTTCGAACCTTAACAACCGTGAGATGCGATGGCTCCCTATCTATAGACTCGTAACCTGGTAAATATTCGGCGGAAATGAAGTCTTTCGGTGCGTTTATAACATTGGTCCAAGGAACACGCTGAGTTCCATCCTTGGTTGCCAGAGCTTCCGGCAAATCAGGTAGGCTTCCAATGGTAGGGGAGCAAGAACATACCGTAATGGGCACCGAGGTAAGACCGAAGCAGTGCCTTTTGCCACTTGATTGTTGCTTCTCCCGTGAGATCTGAAGGCCAAGTCGCTTCTTCGGGAAGTATCGGCTCTCCATCTTGATCCACGTCAAGTTCCATTAGGGCTCCTCTCAGCTGGAGACGTAGAATCGGCTGCTCTTCGGACATTTTATAAACCCTCTCCAAATACTTGCCCCAAGTTCTATCCGTTACAGGAGCATCATTAAACATATCCTTGTAGGCCGTGCCCCCTCCCAGCTCATTGTTAAAATCAAACCTTGCTGAGAC
>NW_001889876.1:407438-476349 GCF_000143565.1 Laccaria bicolor S238N-H82
AGAACTCCCTCTGAAGACTTGAAGAATATTGGGATTCGCACATAGCCTTGAAGAGTCACGTCTTTATCGGTAAGTTGCCATAGGTTCATTTTCAGTCCGTTCTGACAGGATGGTTGATCCTTTAAGCTTTCGAGATATTCTTGTGAAATCAAGGTAATGTCCGCACAGGAGTCCAGTCTGATGTCTATAGGTTCGTTTCTAGTTGAACCTACCCATCCTTGAGCTGCAACTACTGATACTCCAACAGCCGATGATCCTGCTGGGGTGAAACGCCTCTTCTTTAGCCGGACTTTGGTCTCTGGAATTGGCGGTGGCGATTCGGAAGACTCGGGAAGAGCTTCGGTCGATTCTTGGGCAGGAGGGGATCTAAAGTTAGGTTCAACTCTTTCCTCCCCGTCTTTTGTTTGTGAAAGGACTGATTCCTTTGTTGGCAGTATCTCCTCCATCACGAACTGCGTGGATTTCGGTTTGGCGTGGTATGCAAGCCAATCCTTGTCCTCGACTTCCTCAATGGTCGTACGTTCCGACTTCACTGAGGCCTCCCCGGGCTTACTCGCTTCCTCCACAGTTACCTGTGAAAGAGACGATGCCGATTTAAAACCCTGTTGAGCAAGAGAGTCTTCTGATAAGGGTTGGTTTATCGTCGTTTCGGACAATCTTTCATTAAGCAGAACTGAATATGCTGTTGCGTAAGTCTTCTCAATTTCATTTTCTGGCCAGAGTTCTGCTACGTTGGCTGAGCGTTTAGCTTTCTCGAGGGAAGTGTCATAGTCAGGACATTCCCTATCCCAATGGTTCGAACTCCCCCAACATTTGCAAGGCGAAGGCGGCAATCTGCCCATTTTCGTTGTAACGTGGTCGTTTTTCGGGAAAGGGTACCCCCCTGGGGGTGGAGGACGTTGCCGTTGTTTTAACACCTGGTACGCCTCGCGTAAAATATAGTCATTAGAAGAAAGGTCTTTGAAAGCCGTCGGGAGGGCAGTTGAGATAGCAGTTGGAGGAACTTCCTCCTCCGCGCTTTGGTTCGCATTAGAGTATTCTGCTAGGTTGGCTCTGCGTTGATAGGAGTTAGAATTAGAATTATTATAGGAGGGGGTAGCTCTGTCTTTGTCCGAGATCACGCCCATCTGTCTCAATTGGCTAACAATGTTATCAATCGAGGGTGTCTGTCCCCCTCTGGATACTCGGTATGCTTCCAAAAGTGCTTCTTCATGTTCCGTAACTCGCGAATAGAGGTCGCTCGAGTCCTTTATACTACTCATGAGTAGAATGGGTCCCCAGCTTATAGGAGCCTTTCGCATAATGTAAAAGACTTCTAACGGCCCTCCGCTGATGGACAACAGCATATGCGTATATACTATACGCCTGACAATGAACTCGGATGGGGACTCTCTTTCATGCCCCCTTTCGCGGAACTGCTGCGAATTATAATAGTTGTTCATTTTGAGTTGCCAGCGGTGTCCTAAGTAACCGTCTTTAATGCCTTTGAGGAATTTGAGGTAATGTGAACGCATGTAAGTTTGATACGTCAATGGTAAGGTAATGAACCAGGATTTAACTGGTGATTTGTCTTTTAGGCGGAACCATAACCAGTAGCCTAGCGCTTCTGGGATCCAACCCCCCAAATGCGCTAGCTGTTGAACTTCCCAAAAGTAGTCTATCGCCATCCAATGATTACCATCCCACTCCAGGAGTTGTTCGACTTTTAATTCAGTTTTAATGGACGCTGGGATATTGCCGTAGGGAGCAGGTGGTCCCGTCTGATTTCCAGAAAATGGGGGACCTCCCCCTCCTCCTCCACCTCCTCCCCCTGGATTACCGCCGCCCCCTCCGGGGTGGTAATGCCCTCCGGAGTGAGAGGCGTTGTAGTCGTTGTTTGACGCTCCTGATCCTCTGCCACCTCCACTTCCTCCTCCCCCTCCTGGGGGACCATCATCAGGTGGGGGTCCTCCTTTGAACGGCGCAGAGTTGTTTGAACGAAGTTGGCTGGGATCGTTACAGGAGTTCCTATCGGATGGGACGTTCTTCGAGTGTACCAAGGCTTGCTGCGATTGTTCAACGACTGGAACCGTTCTGACGTTGTCCGCAAACTGAGTGAAGGAGGGTGTGGCAAGTCCTACCGTAACGTCCGTCATTGGCATCGTTCCTGGCGTGGAGAAGAGGGCGGAGGCGCCGGAACCGTTAGAAGCATTGAAGAACTTGGTGCCGGGCTTGAAAGGGGTGTGAAATCCAAAAGAAGGCTCAAGTCCTTCTTCGTTATCTCTTCCTTGCTCCACACTTGATGATTTGTCAAACCAAGGGGGTAGATCGCCCCATTCTACTTTCTTCTTACCTTCCACTTTAGATTGGAGCGAAGTATCCGGCTCGGATGACGCAAAAGGTTGGGGCTCTTGTGATTGACTCTCCACATCCGAAGGTATTGGCGGCATAGGATGAATTACATCCCAGCCAAGGCCTTGATAGACTCCCTCTTGAGCTGTCAGAGTAAGATGACCTCGGTGGCGAGGTATCCTTTGCAACATGAACCTCATGTGACTGTCTACGCCATCAAGTTGTTCGAGTTCATCGTATAGTTCTGGAGCTGTTGAAACAGGAGATGACGGCATATCGGAAGTATTTTGGTACTGAGCCTCGTACTTGCTAACCGTTTGTTGAGCCGTCAGGAGACGCTTGAGCAGGATAGTGTGAGCCATTTCCAGCTGGGAATGGCTTTCACAGCCTTGTAGAGCGGTCATCATAGTTTCTTCGGGGTCGATCCTGAACACGTTGCTTCGTTCGTCTATGAGGCTCGCCATATTGTCCAGAAACGTTTGTAGCTCTGTAACTACTCGAAGAATTCATTGTAATCGAGAGTCCTTGATCGTGATGGCGGTGTAAGGATCAGAGTCGTTCTTCCTGATGATCTCATTCGGCCTCAGGTTGGGCTGTTGAAGAATCCATGAGACTTCCGCAGCTGTGGAGAAGTTCTTTCCTTGTTCTTGATTGTATTCGATGATTAGGCTGTACATTGGTGAAAGGGCGTAACCTCTTTCCATCCCTCGGCGGAGGGTCGGCGTAACGTCAGAGGATTCGACGTCTGAGAGTGGTGGGACAGCCGAACTTGAGTGTGTTAAGTCCTTTGGTTTGGGCAAAGCGGGGGAAGGGGTATTCGGCGGCATTTTTGTAGTAACGGTTTGGGGCGATGATTTTGGCCTTGGAATCAAAGACGCTTGGTGTGGGGGTTGTTCTCGTGTAAAAGGGATAGTCTTAGTCTTGGTTGACGAGGAAGATGGGGTCAGTGCGGCCGTAGTCCTCCTCCAGGGTGAATCGGATGGGCTGTGGACCGGCGTCGACGTGCTCTGAACTGGGTCAGCTTGTGTAGATGCCCTGGAAGTTCCGAAAGTCATTGAAAAAGGAGGTTTGCCCCCCCTACCCGTTGGGGGAGTAGATCTCGTAGGGCGAAAGCTCGACAGATTGTTCGAGTTGTTGATGACAGAGTCTTGACGTTGATCGGGTCAAGACAGGTGAAGTAAATTCTAGGGGGATCGAGATAGACGCTAGGTCGTCGGCTAGATGGATCAACCGATCCCACAGTGTCCACCTTTGTGGCACGCTGCTCGATGCCAGCGGCACTCGGGTAGTGGGACGGCTGTCGGAGTGTCTAACGGACGACGCGTACGAAGGTGTGAAGACCCTCGTAGGTCAAGTTGATTAGACGATCAGACGCTTGGAGCCGTGGAACGTGACAGTTCACGGTACCCATACTCCGATCTCCACAGACAGTCCCTGTGGAGATGGCTCTGATCGTTTGAAGGCAAGTCTTCTCAACACCCGTTACGCTCGAGGCTCAAATGTAAGCCGTTAGTAGGGCTTAATACTTAGAGCTTTGCAAGCGACGTGGTGGTAAAAGAGATGATTCCTGCCTCATGTACTACATGAGGTATAACTACAATGCTTACGTAATAGCATGACATGATACAAAGTAAGAGATGAATGCATAGGTAGGCGTGCCTCGGGGAATGGAAAGGGTAAAGAGATAGGATGCTTACTGGTATACTACAACATGTACCTAGATGAATTCTACAGGTCTAGCTAAAAGTTGTTGATAATGCCATGGAATATGTGGGCTGAAGCACACTTGCAGCTGTTATCAATATCTGAACTACACCTGTTGTCAACATCAACCTGGAGACACACTGTCGTTGGGCAGTAATGACTGTTGAGAAAAGGTCCCATCAGCATGTCCGACAGCTGCCGAATTATGATGGACAGGGTTTTTCGCCCATGTTTCTCTCACATGTTGACTATTTGGCAGTGTATCTTGCTTGTTACTGCACCAATTTCCATTGTCGAACATGCAAAGTAGCACTAAAAAATTAGGCCATTGCAGAGGTACTCATATTGAGGAAGAGCACAAGGCAGGAGATGCCAGATCACAAATAAAAAGTAAATGAAAGAAACATCTGTAACCCTCCATGGTATCTGGTTCTCACCTACTCAGGATCCTAATTTCGAAGCTATGGCTCCCTGTTATCAGGAAAGGCCAATTGTAAGAATAATTTTTATAAAATACATGAGCACTTTGAATTTTTTACCATAAATCAACTAAAAAAAAGAATAGATAAAAGGAGGAAAATCTAGCAGAGGATTCAAGCACCAAGCTATGCTGCAGAGTTCTTGAACCATTTTTATACATTTATAATGAGAGCATGGGGAATCAACATCACTAACAGCCCTGGGGAATGAAAATTTGGATCGAAGTAAATATGTCTACACTCTCAGCAACAGGTATTGCATCAGTTTCCTTGGCATCCATGTCCTCAGGCATGGTTATATATGTTGGGTAAAACCTCTAAGTTTACACCCAGAGGAGCCTTCAGCAGAGAATTTCTCCTATTTCTTTTGGCCAAAATGCACAAGGTAAATTTTTACAGTAGAAAGCACAACTAGGATTATCCAGTTCTACTTCAAGAAAAAGGAGGTGCATGGTCTGCATTGATTCTGCAAGAGAGGATCAGATGTATGCATGTGCAGGAAGAGGTGGAAGGGGAAAATGTCAATTCTCATGAATTCTTTCCCAATCTATTGGTTTGAGTTACTTATATCCATACTTTCTGGTGTTTATAAATTTCTAAGTGGTGGTGTGAGATTTTTGGTGCATAAATATGCAAATAGGAGAGTAAGAAGAAGTCAGAGCAAATATATTTTTGAGAAAAGAAATTGCAGCCTACAGCAATTGAACCAGAGACGTTGCAATACATTATCAGTCTTAATCAGATCTTTCCATTGAGCTAAGCCACTCTTTAAAATAACATAATTTATAGTGCACAAGATATGGAGTTTTTGATTTTTGACTCTTTTTAAAATTGGTTCCAGACATGGCACCATGGCCCTGGTGATTACCATTTTTAGTGAAAAGACATGCCATCAATTTGGCCAGATACCAGTGTTTGTGGGCTAAAAAAAAAAAAAAAACAAAGAAAAAGAAAAAAGAAAAAGGGAAGAGGAGGAAGGGAGGACCCAAACCTCACAATATCAACACGGCGTGCAACAACACAAGCAAGCAACCTGCAGAACACCTCACTGAGCTGCGGCAGTGTGTCCTGGGGTGTTTGCGAGCTGTAGGAAAGCAGGGTAAATCAGGATACTGGATACTTGCTCAGTTTTGTGAGATCATCAGGGTTTGTTTCCTCCTTTTAGATTTATTTCGTGTTATATAAGCTGGATACTTGCTTAGATTACACAAAGGTACAGTCAGATCTCTGATAAGATAGAACAAGCATTAGACCTGTTCCTCCCTATGTTCAATCCCTGCACATTTTTTTTGTAAAATTGAAGGACAGTTCAAAAAAAATGATCATTGAGAAGGTATTCTACACATAGAAACACAGTAACAAATAACTAAATGACTATGATGAAAGCAGGGCACGTCGCTGATGTGCCCCCTGCTTCTCATGAGAAAAGGTGGGGGAGAGAAACCATCTTGCTCACCTGGATTAATGTGGACGGTGACGACGACATGCATCGTCACAGTCTGGACGTCGTGGCATGTCCATTGACGTGCCAGGCCATCTTCATTGTCCCTTGTTGTCGTGTCGTCGTCATGGTTCTTTTGTGGTAGGTTGTGAGGTTGATGTGGACCCTGCTTGTTCGACAATGGTCATGTCTCGTCATGTGCTGTTGTCACAAGGGGCAAATGGCTTTTGTCGCCAGGTAAAGAGGTAGCAAATAGTAAATAACTATGTTAAATCTTTTATTCCACATTTGTGACAAAAATGATCAGTTAAATAAAATTATAATTTTCTTGCTCATGATCTTTGTGGCAATGATGAATAAAAAGAAAATGTTGTTGCCACAGCAGGAAGATAAAGATAAACCCTGTTTTGCTATGGCAACAATGATGAGGCAACGATTTAATGTCAATGAAAGCTCGTTCTGACATGAGGAAACAGAAACAAAGAATTTACATATTTGCCAAGCAACGAGGTGATCTGGCCTGCATGGGAATGTCTAATTCCCTGGCAATTATATAATTTCTTTGTTCCCATTTCCTCATGTCAGAACGAGCTGTCAACGACATTAAATTGTTGCCTCATCATTGTTGCCACAGCAAAACAGGGTTTATCTTTATCTTCCTGCTGTGGCAACAACATTTTCTTTTTATTGGTCATTGCCACAAAGATCATAAGCAAGAAAATTATAATTTTATTCGACTGATCATTTTTGTCACAAATGTGGAATAAAAGATTTAACATAGTTATTTACTATTTGTTACCTCTTTACCTGGCGACAAAAGCTGTTTGCCCCTTGTGTGTTCTGCCATGGTTGTTGCATGGTTGTGTTGTCGCGTCGTGGTGGTCGGTTGTTGCTGGGGAGGGGTGACGTGGCCGTGGCCACCGTTGTTTGTCTGGTGGTGGTGGCAGGTTAGGTGGTGGGTAGCAGAGAAGAACTGGGATGGCACAAGGATGGCAGGGGACTCACTACGATGACGACAACGACAATTAGCATCTGGTTTGTGTCGGATGGTTGACGTGACCCGTGCATCTGGTACTAAAATAAGGGGGAGGGCAGTACCATACATACCTTTTGGCGGCATGGTGCCTGGAAAGAAGGACCCTCATGTCGTGAAGGTGTTCCAGAGACCAGCTAAGAGTAGATTAGTAAAGATAATAGAAATATTTATATAACGAACCTACCATTTTTCCGAAGTCAACAGAAACAGGTGATGAATCCTGTTTGCGGAGTCATCCTCTTGGTCTCTTTGCCGCCGAGCTGCATTTTCACCCAACGACGCCCTCAGCCTCTGCTTATACCCAGTTCCGAGAGGCCGTCCGAGTCTTAGACGGGGGCTGACTTGATCTTCACGCTCCCTTTTGAGTGACCGCGTTTAAGTTCCGCAAGAGGCGGTGTTGTTGTTGAGGTTGGAGGGTCCATAGTGGGTGCGTATAAAGCAGTTGATGAGCTGGCGGATGAGACAGCCACCTCGTGAGGTCCGAGACGGGCTGTTTGAGGTGTATGTGAAGCGGCCGATGGGGTGGTGGCTGAAAGAGGGCTTGGGTAAGCCATAGAGGGTGTGTGGGAAGCGGAAGGTGAGCCAGGGGGTACGGCTTTCGCTGCTGAAAGCATGCGATGGTCGGCAGGGGAGGTTGGAATAGTCAGCGGGACCACAGATGTGGGAGTTCCACGATAATCTATAAGTTGATTGAAGGAACGTGAGTATGTATCTTGAATAGATCACAAAGATAACTTACGCACCTGAGGGGTTTCCAAAGCCATTCTACATGGGTGGCGTGAATTCTTGTACAAACCGTGATCTGCTCAGATGTTGGTTGCATCAGCAAGGGCACGAGGAAAGAAATATCTGGGGACTTACATGCCTTGTGAGTTCCCGGGTGCTCTCAAACAAGTTGGAGAATGTTTCCCCAGTTTTTCAGCGGGTACCGATCCAGAATCTGAGCCCGTCGTGTTGCCGTCGTGGTTGAGCGAGACGATAGTCATTGCCAACGAACTCTGAGCAGCGATCAGGTGATGATTGCATAATTTATTTTTCAGACTCAGTATCCGTATCCGCTATTCTCCTGTGGCGAGGTGTCACAGATTGGTCACACCTTCCCAAATCGTCTCTTTTTGGTCTCTTGGGTCGTAGCTCTACTTTCTAGCTGTATGTTTCGCCAAGTTGGAAAGGATGCAGTGAAGCAATCGTATGTTAACTTCTCCTTGCACCACCCTGGCTCTTATATTTGTTCCCAGGTATACAACGCGGCGGTGGGGCACAACTGATGGCAAACTCTCCAAACACTTTCCTCGCCACTTCAACTATTCATCTACACCCTTTTTTGTCCGCTTTGTTTCCTCCAACACCTCTCCCTCCCCCGCACCCCCGTCTCTTCCCTCTCCCCTTTCAGCTCCTCCCCAACACAAATCCAAGGTCAATTTACGACCTGGACCATTAAAACCCGAGACCTCGCTTTCACCCAAGCACACACCCACGCCCACCAAGGCTTTGCATTCGCCGACCCATACATTCTCCCCTCCTTCACTAGGAACCGCGAAAGAGGCCGTAAAGCACGACATAGAAGACGCGGAGAGCCATGGGGTTCTTCCTCCCCCACCATTGGGGGCGAATTGGTTTAGGAGGACGATGCACACAGGCATCCAACTCGCTGTATAATTTGATTCACAAGTTGATGCCCTCTGTCCGCTGACCTACCACTTTCAGAAATTTTATTATCGAGGCGTCAAGCTTATTTTCACTCGGCGTAAAGACATTTCGCTGATAAGGGCAAGGATCAAGAATGGCGGGAGTCCTTTGACGAGATGGGAATATCGCCTCATCCACAAACAGGAGGATGACGTCAAGAAGTTGGTCAATCTCTACTCTTTGTCCTAAATGGTATATCAAAACATTTACAGAGTGGTCCCATTTTTAATAATCGCCCTATTATTGGAGGAGGTCATCCCCCTTATCGCCATTTACGCTCCATTCATGCTTCCATCAACTTGCATCTTACCCTCTCAGCGTCAACGTATTGAGGCAAAGAGGAATGAGAAGGCAATTGCTTTCGCAGCCAATTACCGGCAACTTTTTAATCAATTAAAAACAAGAGCAAACCCACCCGGTCATCTTTCTCTACGAATACTACATACCGTCGATGATGCCCCATACGCGCTTTGTGGGCAAGTACTCCGCCATTTGTCTGTTAGCTTTCCTCGATTTATACGCTCCCTTTTTGCAGACTTCTAGGCTTACCCACACTCGGCCCTGACCTACTACGGATAAGGCGTATTAAACAGCGTCTAGAATTCGTAATATTAGACGACAAACTCCTCATGCAAGATGGTTGGAAATTATCAGAAAAGTTCCTAGATGAGGCTTTACAAGAACGCGGAATGTGAGATCATAACGAAGTTAGTATTGGACAAGGCTAACATTGTTTTCTAAAGCATGGTGCGTGGTCTTGCATCAAGACCAAAGGAATCAAGGTTAGGTCACTGGCTTCAGGCAGTAAAGGGAACATCGGGAGATGACGCATTAACTCGTCGGCTTCTACTTCTCGTTTCCAGGCATTGAATCAAACCACACACTATGGCTAGTTTATCCCTAATATATCTCCTCACCTCTTCTGCAGACATGCTTGGACATATGCAAGTGTTTTCCAACCATCTATATCGGATGGAGAGAGCATAACTGCTCGCTGTGCTAACTGTACTGGCGATTTTGAGCTGCTTGAAGCACCAGTCAACTGAGCAACTGCCTGGAGGCGGAGAAGGCGTGACCTTTCTCCTACCTCACAAGACGGCAGTCCCACGATCCCTAGTGTCGACCCAGCTTGTTTTGCTCGAAGAGTGAGGGACGCCAAGGCCTGTCGTGCGTTTACATCAGCGGGTACCATGTATACATTTTTTTGAGCAATTGCCAAAGCCTTTCGTATATGATTCTGCAATATCGTTGAGAGACTTCACGGTGGCTGGGGAGGATGTTACAAACCTGGCCAAGGTAGTGCTGGACGAGGAGATAGTCGGCGTCTCTCTGCGGATCCATTTTGCTCCTTTCCTCCACGGGAAGACTCAATATTTCTGCAAGGGCAGCTTCAACAAGACTATCATCGCACGTGAGGATCCCCATCCCCGCAAGGGTATTAATTGCCGATAAATTCTCCGGGTCACGCGAGATGCTGCAATAACAGTTGTCAATGCTTTCTGATCACTTCGTCAAATTCCTCACCACTCAAGGAGTTGCACTTTCGCAATTGCCTTGTGATCATCTGCACCTGCAGCCCACATCATTTGCGCAAGAAGAACATTTATCTTGCCCTTCAATAAGATGTTATCTGTGACCACCTGGGCTTCTTGAAAGACGGAGATAGCAATCTGAAATTCATTAGCCATGAAATGAGCCAATCCCGACCCAA
Source organism: Laccaria bicolor S238N-H82 (assembly GCF_000143565.1). Classification (NCBI taxonomy): domain Eukaryota; kingdom Fungi; phylum Basidiomycota; class Agaricomycetes; order Agaricales; family Hydnangiaceae; genus Laccaria; species Laccaria bicolor. The sequence continues at coordinate 417,830 of NW_001889876.1, forward strand.
GACAGGACTGGTAATGAAGATTTTCGACTGAATTATGGTTCTCTCCCTGTAAAAGGCCCATTGCACTTTCAAACGACGAAATTGCTCCCTGATAATCCCCGAGAGATAGCCTCAGTCGTCCTAGTGTTAGATTGGCAATGATATACTGATTCTCCACCTCAGTCTCCTCCAACTCCTCATATGCGACTTCCAAGATAGCAATGACACGTGAAACCAAATTTTCTCCAAATGTGACGTGCCCGAGCCCTTCGCAGATGAGAGCAAAGAGGTGAAGTCCAGCCGCATCATCTGGTTGGCGTCCACAGTAGCGTTCTATGAGGAAGTATGCGGGCAGTAGAGCATCGAAAGTCAACAATTTCGCCTCTTGGAACAGATGGAAAGCGAATTCATAATCAGCTTGGGGCTGATAAGGTAAATATGATGAGTTCTACGGGAGATCATTGTTTAAAGATGCTTCAACTGACCAATGTCGCAGACAGACTACAAGCATGCTCAAGCAGCGCTCTTGTAGAAACATTATCCCCGTTCGCTTTTGCTATAAGGGCCTGCCCTAGCCAGGCCAAAGTACAGTCGGGGTCAAGAACTTGGCCTCGGTGCAACGACTTGGTAGCAAGCTCGAAATCACCGTAGTGGACATAAAGAAGGCCAAGATTAACCCAGGTAGTGGCTCGCTTTGGATTGATATCCAGTGCTTTGATGTAAGCATGTTGAGCTATGATCGGACGCAATAAAAATTGGGCGCTGCCGAATGAATTCCAGTACACTTCGTTCTCAGGATCTTCCTGAAGCGCACTAGTAAGACATTCAATGGCCCTTGCTTGAATTCGCAAAGCATCAGCGGCATGCCGAGAGCAGATGGTCCAGGAATACAACGATATCCCAAGGTCATACCAGGCACTTCCGCGGGAGAGTTGGTCGGAGGCACCGATAGATAGACGAGAAGCTGAGGCAAATATCGCAACTTCAAGTGCAGCTGCACCACTGAGGGGCAGGTCATCCTGTAAATTTCGCTTATTCATAAACCCTGCAAGTTGACTACACCCATCCAAGAAAAGGTTATTGGCATCTTGAAAGAGTAACCGCACACTCCCCTCATCAACAAAGCCTGAGGAGTCCGAAAGAAGAAAAGCGGCATCTGTGATTACTTTCCACGCCACACTGCGAAATCCGAAACTTCCTTTGATCATGGCAAGAGCTATCTGAATGGCTGCCGTAATGGAATCCTCAGACCGTAGTGGAAAGCCACTTGAAGATTCCATTTGGCCAAGATCAAGATGTGTTTGGCTCAAGGAGAAAAGGACTCCGACTTCAGACGGGTGCGAATCCAAGATGGACTTGAATATGTTGATAGCATTTTGAAAGTGACCCATGCGGCGCTCTATATCTCCAATGAGGTAGGAGCAGCCCCAGTCACCAGAATCTAGCGCAGATGCGCGACCAAGAGCCTTCACTGCTGCTGCAAGTCGTCCAGCTTTGCCGTAGGATTCTCCGAGGCGAAGCCAAAGTGATTGATCGTCCGGCTCCGCTCGGAGTGCTATTTGAAATGCCTGTATAGCTGCGGGATAATTTTGTCTGTGCTAGTAACGATCAACTAATTTTTAAAGGATATTTTCCCGAGGGCAGTAACACTTACAAGCTCTACCACTCCAACGGCTGCCCAAGCCCACGAATTCTTTGGCAGAGCCCCCGAGGCACCCTCTTTAAACCCTGCATCCAAACCTCCTTCTCCTTCTATTGCTCTCTTAGCGATGACCTCCACCAACTCCCATTCTCCGTCATCCGCAAAGCCCTCTGCCAATCGTTTGGCGGCCATAGATTCGCGAGGATCCAACTCGAATGCCTTCTGAAAACATTTTGAGGCACGAATCGGATCTGAAGGACATGCACACTCCAAATAGTACGTTCCCAGCGAGGAAAACGCAGGAGCAAATGCAGGATCGTGTTTGAGTGCCGCGATGAAGAATTTGTACGCAGCCTCACGTTCATCGCCTGTGAGAAATAGGGTGAAGATGTCGCCTCGCAGGTCATACAAGGTGAGCGTACATACCACCCAACCTCCAGTGAGAACTTCCGAGCCGCCAAAGACATCGAGAGACGTCGGAATCTCGTCCGTGGATGTGATTTAACGAAATGATAACACTTTGAAGGCCAGAAAGCCCATTGTCGAAATCATTCATCTGACATTGACACCATGCTCTTTCTTCCCTCGCACGCAAACCAATGTCGAGATCATCTGGAAGGAGTTGAGTGATACGGCAGAAAAGAAGTTCTGCATCATTCCATTCCCCTTTCGCTTGGTAGATGTAAGCACGGCCCATTAGGCACAGAATATTCTCTGGGGAGAAAGCTAGGACTTCATCAATGAGAACTGATGCTTGTTCAAAGTATTTCGGCGGAAAGAGATGGACCAACGATGTTGCGAGAACAGCTTGAATTCCCATATGAGTCCTACCTTGACGTTCAAAATCGATATGCAACATTTTACATGAACAAACCCCACCTTTGTAGATGCATACCAGTGTCGACCTGAAAACCATCCAAACACGCTAAGCCTTGTTTTGCTGCTTTCACAGTTTTCTCATAATCACCATCAGCCAGATATACGTCGCTCACAATGCGATTGGCAAAAATGGTATGCGAAACTGCGGGATAAGCGTTCTAAATGGCGTTAATGCCGTCAAAAGAATGTACCAACAAAAACCCACAAAGATAACATCAAGAGGATCTTCTGAATCGTCAGAAAGAGCCTCATGTCCGGTTATGAAAGGTACCCCTCGATAGCGAAGGTAACCTTTGAAAAGGGCTGTCATTGGTGATTTGGCAAATAGTGTTATGAATTGTGCAACGACTTCAGTCCCGTAACCAGCTAAGTTTTAACAATGAGATAGGTCAAAGGTGGAAATGGCGATGACTCACATATGTCTTCACAGTCACACTTTTCAAAAAACATTGTCCAAGCTAGCTCATCGGGAACTTGTAATAATATGACGCCATCAACAAGATTGTTGATCTCGGTCACAAGCTTTGCTTTAATCCCAACCAAGTCAGCAGTATTCGGCAAAGAGTGAAGTTGCCGTTGCTTATATCGTAGAAGTTTCGATTCCGTGAGGCGACGTAGATCATCTGACGTGTTGGGATGATTCAGAACTTCATGGTAGAAGATGGGCAACTAGAACCGAATTTAGGAGGACTAGAAATTTCTGAAGAAGAATGCAAACTTTTGATTCCGTAGATATCTCTTTGAACACCTCCTTCCTCAGCTGCTCCGGACTCGAGGCACCTAATCGAGTTCTGCGCTTCTCGATCTCTCTCTTGAAAACTCCCTCTTCTTCCGCCTCTGTCAACGAAATCACCTCTTCGAGGATGGGAAGCGTATTGTGAACTGCGGCCTGAGGAGTCACAGTCGCGGATGTGGGATGTGTAGGATCAGGGGCTGGAAGTGTCGCAAGTAGTGAAAAGAAAGGGGACCCAGGGAGTAAAAGCGACAATCCATTCGCCACCTACGCATTATGAGATTGAAATTGAAGAAAAGGAATAAAAGAAACCATACCTGCATACGTGTGCCATGTTGTCTGTACGATTCAAGCAGCCTTTGCAAGGTGTCCGCAGATTTCTGTGCATCCTGCCTGCATGAACAACGCAAATCAAGCTGGCTTGAACCTCCCAGAGTAAAAGAAGCACGTACAATCCGCTGTACAGCTTCAACAGGATTGTCAAAGTATCGAAGTATCGGTCCCACTTGTTATTCAGTTCATAAAATTTGGACAAGCCCTTTCCAAGAATTCATCTGGGTCAATTAAAAGGAGATCAGAGGGGCGAACCTGCCATGCTAGAACTTGATCCGGATTCAACTCGGTGGCCCTGCGATAAACCTGATTCAAGTGAATTTCCCTATGACGGTTGGGACTAGTGATCGCAAAATTACTTTCTCGCTTTCCTCGAGATCCCCGCTCTCCATCAACGCAAGAGCAAGGAACACATGTCTATGTATCTTCTTCAGGGTAAACTAGCAAGGAAGGCGGGTTTGATTTACGCGGTATAGTTGTCTGGCTCGTGTTCAAGGGCTTTTGACGCCGCATCCTTGGCGTTCAAGTAGTCTTTTTTCGCTAAACAATCCCGAGCAGCCTTTAAGCGACTTTTGACTAGGGACATGTTGAATCAGTTGTTTACTCTTGTTGTCGAACTCGCCGCGACTTGAACCCGAAAGTACAAGGATTCTGAAGGATATTGGAAAGAAAAAAAAAAAGACGTCACTCTTTTGCTTTAGAACGCTGTCGAAGAAATTCAACAAAGTCGACTAAAAACTTTACTTGTTCGTATGTCTCCACCGCTTTAACACTTCTTCTCCTCCTTACTAGCGTGATCACCTTTTCTATAAAGTGCAGGGTTTCTTCCGTGACCATGGAGGTTCCTTGAGTGTAAGTTTGAGGTATTGAAGGTTTTTGCACCTCATCGATCCACCCACACAAGCCAAGCTTCATAATCCAACAGCAGGCAATAACCCCTGCTCGACCTACACCACCACGACAATGAACAAGAATCGGCACACCCTGAAGTGTATATCGATTGATCAGATCTGTTAGGTGAGAATCAAGATGGGCAGCAGTGAGGGGAGCAAGTCCTTCTGGAATGGGTAAACTGTAACGAATTGGTGCGTAAGGAAAACCGGTGGGAACTAGACATTTTCAAGTATATACCGCAGCACATCGATCCCGGCATTACTTGCACACCTTTCGTATTCTGGCCAAGGGGCCCCAAGAAAATCGAGTTCACTGTCATCTAAACAGCTAGAGGTAAAAGAGTTGGGGTAAAAGAACAGAATATGAACGAAAGCTTACCAAACGATACAACCAGCCCCTGATTGCTTTATTCTATTCAGGTCTGCCTCGAGATCCCGGCATACGCCACCTCTGCCTTTCACAGGCCCTTGCAGTCGTACTGAACGGGAGATGAATTTGAGCATGAGTTCGCGATGGGATGGATGACAAGTCTACCTTTTTTTCCGGGACAAGAGGACAAGAAAAGATCGCCTATGGTAAAAGTATCGCTCTTCCAAAGACGTCCAGGGCTTGCCTTGCACGGATAAGAATGGCCTAACGGTTGGCTTGACAGACGGCCAAGACTGATAGTCCTGGTTGGAGGACGAGCACTGATCTTTTCAAGTTCATCAGACCAGGCCACAGGATGACAAGATGAAATCTTTACACTGGACGGCGGCAGAAGACTGGAAGAAAGGGAGAGCGAGAGAGAATTGTCTGAAAAAACTGCTTCCAACGGGCTTTGCTGGGGTTGGTCAGAATAGTCGGATGGATCTCGGTCGCAGGTTTCGATATGGACAGCGGCGAGACGATTACTGAGAGCGGATTGCAAAGTTCGGGATATCGTAGTACAAAAGGGAGGATTTAAATGCAGTGGGACGATGACAGATGCAGGCAAGGGCTGGGTATGAGAGGGGAGGGTCAGGGTATGAGACTGAGATTGTCGAGAGACGAAAAAACGATCGAGGGTAAAGGTGGGGGGTAAGTGGAGAACTGTAGGAAAGGGACGAGGAGAGGATGAAAGAAGTGCATGAGAGGAAATCAAAGGGACGAGGTCTGAGGAGATAATGGAGGAGATGCTGTTAAGTTGAATAGATGTTATTATATAATATGTGAATTGGGACAAACTTTATGGGATGAGATGAAGAAGTCTTGAAGGAAAATGAAAGTGGATGAAGGGAATCTTGAATGGCAGCAGAGAGTTTGCGGGAGAGAAGGACAGCTTTGGGCGAATCTGGATGGTCAGTGATGCCAGAGGGACCGAGAAGAAGGGCAGTATTCCAGCAAGATTTATCGGAAGGCCACCATGATTTATTGAGGGCGTTTGTGAGTTGATGGGCACGAAGAAGTCTAAACTGATCTGGCAAGTGAAGGGACAAGGGAAGATAGCGAACAGGAGAGCCTATTGAAAATTAAGATGTGGATTTATAGATATAATATCAATGTATGTACCCTTTGCTCCGAATTTGAGGATATTGTATTCGCTGTTATGGTGTTGAGAAGCGAGGTGAGCGAGAAGGAATGGTTCCATGTTGGTCCATGGATGAACGTTGTGAATTAACAACGGTCGTCGTCGTCAACTAGTCACGTGCTCACTTGCTGTCTCCCTCCCTCCGTCTATTACTCGGTTACTCCTCCCGCTACTCCCTCCTTCTCTTCCTCCTTCCTTCCCACTCGGCAAGACTTCCTCTCACAGTCTTTTACTCACTCCTTCAAGCGCCTAAATGGCCCTTCGTTTTCAGTCCAACTACGATTTTACTGATGTCCCCATTCCTACCACTCGACAACCCCCTCCCTCTGGCGCAACTATACGTCGAGCAAAAACTCTCACAAAGCCAGAGCGTGGAGTCGCGCCTGTTCCTCTAATAAATCCACCATCTCTTCCATCTCCCTCCAGCCCTCTCGCAAATCCCACTTACCAAGGTTCGACACCGTGGCGTATATTCTCTAGAATAGTTTCCTTTTGGGCCCCAGACTTTCTTCTCAGTTCTCTCGGTGGTCTCAAAGATAAGGCAGTTCGTCAGGCTTGGAGAGAGAAGATTGCTTTATGCTTCATCATCGCCCTCCTCTGTTGTGGTGTTGGCTTCGCGACAGTCGGTTTCCAAAAGGTGCTTTGTCCAGAGTCCGCCCAGTCAGATCGTCGGTTTTCTCGCGTCGGCTCTTTGAAAGGTACCCTGGGTGTTCAAGGCCATATCTTCAATGCTTCTTCCGCCAAATCACCAACCGGCACTGACCTGCTCACCCTCGCAAAGTTCCCTGACCTCGACATCACTTATCTCTTTACCCGTGATGCATCTCAGTTCGCCGCCTGTAATACTCTCACTTTTCGTATCGCTCGAGATGCCCCGTGTTCCACCGCGACCCCCTGCCCCCTTCCCGCAATCAACGCTTCCTCAACCTATCAGTCCCTCTCCCTCACAAATACAGGCTTTCTTGCGGGCTATTCCTGGGACCTCGTCACTTCTCTCCCAAATTACTTTGTGCTTGACGGGGTCGTCCTCAACCTTGCACCCTACATGCTCCTCCACCCAAATGCCGTTCCATCAGACAATGTGGACACAGCCATTCGCACCGTCATGCGATCCAGTACCAGCGGAAAAGATGCCACTCGTTTGTTTTACAGTCGCGCAGACCTCAAATCTGCAGTCCCGTGCATCAAGCAGCGCTACTATGCAGGGAACATCGACAAAGTCACCCCAGGTTGCTTTGTCTCCAGTCTTTTTCTCTACGCAGGATTAATTGTCATTCTTGGCCTCGTGTTTGTCCGTTTTGTCATGGCCTGCGTCTTCAACTGGTTTCTTTCAGAGCATCTGGCTGGCCCCCCAAACAGCCAGGAACTCAATCGTTCCGCAATTAGTCCAGCTGTCATGCCAGAGGGTGCCAATGTTTCCGTTGATAACAGGAACGGCACTGCACCGTGGGCGGGTGGACATAAAAAGCTGAACAAACCTGTTAAATCTGGCCGCTCAATCGCTTCCTCATCCAGTGCGACCCTGACCAACTCGGAGAGCACCCCTATCATGAGCCTCGCCCAGATCGGCGCCGAGCTATTCGCCGTGTGCCTAGTAACATGTTACTCGGAAGGCGAGGAATCTCTTCGAACCACATTGGACTCCATATCGACAACCACGTACTCTGACGCCAGAAAGCTGTTATTTGTGGTTGCGGATGGCATGATTACAGGCGCTGGCGAAAAGAGAAGCACGCCCGACATCTGCGTTGGATTACTCGAAGCAGATCCCCGGTTTGGAAACCCTATACCTATGAGCTATAATGCCGTTGGCTCAGGCGGAAAGGCACAAAATAGAGCTATGGTATATGCTGGTCACTATAGTATGTTTTCTCTCAGTTGCTCCTGAACGTTGTCCCACATAGTTTCATTTTATAGCTGTGGCTGGTTGTCGCACTCCGACTGTTATCGTCGTCAAATGTGGCACGGAGGCAGAAGCCGCGACCGACAAGAAACCTGGCAATCGTGGAAAGCGGGACAGCCAGTTGATTCTCATGAATTTTTTCTCTCGCGTCACGTACAACGATCGTATGACTCCTCTTGATTTTGATTTATTTCGCAAGATCCATATCCTCATGGGCGTTACACCTGACTTTTTCGAAGTTTGTCTCATGGTGGGTGTACTCTGGTTTAAATTGGACAGTCGCTCAATGGGGGTTTTTTTTCTTTCAGGTGGACGCTGACACCAAAGTATTCCCCTCGTCGTTGGGACATCTAGTCAATTGCATGCACCACGACCAGATGATTATGGGAGTTTGTGGAGAGACAAGAATAGCAAATAAACGACAATCTTGGGTCACTGCAATCCAGGTCTTTGAGTATTTCATCTCCCATCATCTTGCCAAGGCTTTTGAATCCGTCTTTGGCGGCGTTTCTTGTCTTCCTGGTTGCTTTTCCATGTTTCGTTTGAAGGCTCGAAAAACATCTGGAGATGACTGGATTCCCCTCATCATCAAACCCGAGATTGTGAAGGAGTACAGTCAGAATGAAGTGACCACACTTCACCAAAAGAACTTATTGTTGCTTGGTGAAGATCGCTTTTTGACTACCATTCTTCTTCGGACGTTTCCCAATAGGAAAATGATGTTCTTACCTCAAGCAAGGTGCAGAACCATTGTTCCCGATACTTTTTCCATCCTTTTGTCTCAACGTCGCCGATGGATCAACTCTACAATCCACAATCTGATGGAACTTGTCCTTGTTCGCAATTTATGTGGAACATTCTGTTTCAGCATGCAGTTCGTTGTCTTTATGGATCTCCTTGGAACAGTTGTCCTCCCCATCGCCATCACACTGACGTATTCCTTGATTGTTGGCATCGCACTAAAGCCGCCAAAGTCGTTTGAGGAGGCAATTCCGCTCATGCTCCTTGTTGCGGTCCTGGGTCTTCCAGCAGTGTTGATTCTTATCACGACAAGGAAGGTGGTTTATGTGTTTTGGATGTTGATCTACCTCCTGGCTTTGCCGATATGGAATTTTGTGTTGCCTTTGTATGCGTTTTGGCATTTCGATGATTTTTCCTGGGGTGAGACAAGGTATGCATTTCAGAGAACTTTGTTCACTTTATTCCATAAGGTTGACCAATGCAACGCAGGAAAGTTGAGGGTGAGGCGAAGGATGAAGGTCATGGCGACGGAGGTGGTCGTGTAACCGCGCCTGCAGTTCCAATGCGACGATGGGAGGATTGGGAGCGATCAAGACTGAGGAAGTTGAAGCGTGAAGAGAGACGCAGGAGAGATTTCGAGAGATCACATCCTTCGGGATACTTTTCTGGTGACCGGGACTTTCTTTCTGCCCCAGACACCCGAAGCCAGTATGATGGATCAGATACTTTCTCGCTTAACTCTTCGGATGACGATCATTGGGGCACGCAGATCGGTGGTTACAATGAACATAATGCGCAATTCCCTCCACCTCCTGTTGGGCTTTCGCTTCCTCCTGGTGATGCTTTAGAAACAGCGAAGACTTTGGACGGTGCTGAGTTGGAGGCCATGCTGGAAATGGGTTTCGACGGTCAATCAACACCACCAGTTTCGACATATGCGCCACGATTCCAATTGACAGACGGGTCGACGACGCAACTGATGAACGTGAGCGGTAACGGATATTCACCGCTATCAAGGTCTGGGTCGCCGGGTCTTAACTATCCCCCAAATGCATTGTCCCCTACCTCGCCCACGATCAATATGAGCGGGGAGGGACGTGGCTGGTCTTCGGCTAATATGTCCCCTGGTGACAACGGACTTTCAGAGCGGTACGGCCCGTTGGGTCCACTTGACCCATCTGCAAAGTTTTGAAAACGAGTCCACCCTCACGCCCACCATCATTACTTGCGTTGCAAGCGCCTCATTCGATTACCCTATACCATCCATTCCATGTCATTCACGCATACCAGCCTTGTTTTTTTGTCTCCCCTCGTTCTCTTCACGATGGACCATGGAAAATTTTCTTAGTAGCAGCAATCTAATACCCAACTGATCCACAATCCAGTCATTACCATAATCAACGTAGAGAAAGAAGTACAGTCGACATTCTCGCAATGCATAATGTCGAATCCCCCGTTTTCCTAGAATCCTCAAGATTCGACGCTCACGGCGCTCAGTCGATTTTTCAGCTGGAAAAAAAAACTATGAAGTTTGGGAATGAGCCTTTCATTGTGATAGAAATACTTGAGCCACCTTAAGCTTTATCTACGGGATTTAACGATATTCGTTTTGTTGTGTGGCTATTGGGCTAGATCATGGGCGCCTGAAGGGCGCAACAATTTTTTTGCCGAACTTCGAGCAGCCTCACCTCTGGGAGCATTCGAGGTACCTTCTTGCCAAAAAAATTTAATACTTGATGTAGTGTTGAAAGTATCTTGACAAATTCTTCCGCTTTTACTACCCAGCGCAAAACAAGCAAGAAAACGTGAACGTTGACGTTCAAGTTGCGTCGATTACGTAACTAACCGCTGGATGTCCTTGAGACCATGTCAACGAGAGATGCCCTTGTATGTGTAATCCTCACAGTATCCCGTCCCATATTGACCTCTGTTTCGTAACAGTGGGAAAGCGGTTACGATGAATCAGTAGAAGTCAATCAAAGGGCTCTCATCGACAAAGTCCTTGCAAGATATTCTGGCGAATTCACGGTCTTTCGGGAACTCTTACAAAATTCGGATGATGCGCAATCGAAAAATGTGGAGATTAGGTTTGAGACAAGGTCATTCATTGACGGAAGAATGGGGAATCTTGCTACCTCCGCCGCACTCGACAATTCTTTACCTGACTTGAAAACATCTGTCGTACGTCCTTTAACTATCGCCTGAAGTCGACTTAACAGTGTGTCAGGTGCATCAATGGACATTTAAGAACAACGGAATTGTATTCAGAGACGAGGATTGGAACCGCTTGAAGAAGATTGGTTAGCCACAGTTCGTCTATAACTTCTGTCACGCCTGATCAAGTCGTTCAGCGGAAGGTAACCCCGATGAAGAAAAAATTGGTGCCTTTGGTGTAGGTAAGCTTCTTAATGCATTTTGCTCACACAATCTCTCCTCACTGTTTTGAAGGGTTTTACAGCTTATTTTCAGTTACGGAAGAGCCATTCGTAACCTCAGGAGGTGCGACCAAGGAATTTTGAATTTCTTGAAAGATTTGAATGTTTTGTAGGTCAATGGATGGCATTTTATTGGAAGGATAAGAAAGATCAGGTTAGATTTCCATTATGGTATTTTATATTCATGGTGATGCATTGTTTAGCTTTTCGCGCGGCGTGGCCAACTTGAGGATTCTGAGACGCAACAATGGACTACGTTTGAAATGAAACTCCGGGAACCTGCTCCTATTCCAGTTGCCTTCGACTTTGCCCGCTTTCTTTCCTCATCTATCACCTTCATGACACATCTATCACAAATTTCAGTTTACTTTGATGACAGCTGTCTGGTGAGATTGAAAAAGTCTTCCGGTATTCCAAGGGACATCGGAATACCACAATTCCTGAATGGTGTTAGCCCTTTAAGAACAATGGCTGTAAAGAGTATCAAGTCTACCCGTATGAGATTCTTGTCTGTCTACCACTGTCTCGACTAAATTTCTACCTACAGCACTTCATATACAAGCGGAAGTCATGAAATGGGTATACACATCAGGGTCTGAAAAATTCCGAACAACCGCACCCGCAAAACCGGCCAAGATTATTGGCCAAGGAAGCTTCTTTTCATCGCTCTTCAGTTCACTTTCTGGTGGCACAACGATTCAGCGAACGAACGTAGCTTTACCTTCCGAACCTGCAACGGTATTCGACGCCCGTGAGATCAACGAAACAAGCGTGTCCCTAACGATATTTTCCGCCCATATCGGCGTACAACTGGAAAAGAGGGTTGCGACGGAACTATATCGGTCCACAAAAAAGAACCCTCCTACAAATATGAAATTTGAGCTCATCTATGTGCGCAATGTTTTGTCGTTCGGTTGCATCTGATTTGATGAACATCGTCCAGACGGGGAAGGCCGAGTATGATTCAAGCAAAGAGGAAGACAAGCAACAACAGTTTGGGACAGGAAGCATTTTTCAAGGCCTTCGTGCTGATATTGACGGGTGTGTTTATCGTGAAAGTTTACGCGCAGTTGGTTATTGATTTTCGCCCCATTTCCCAGAGTAGGCGCCGCCCGCGTCTTCATCGTAAGCATCTATCCATATTCAGATAATGCTTCTAGTTTTTTTAATCAAAATTACATAGGGACATGCCACTGCTCAGACCACTGGGGTTGGAGGACATGTGGCAGCACGCTTTATTCCTACGGTTGAACGAGAATCGATTGATTTCATGTCAGTATCTTTGCAAATATCCCCTCAATTCTATTAATCAGCATTACCAGGGATCGTAACGTTTCTCGTAAGCATTGAACTTAATCCTTATAAAAATGGACTAATTATTTCAGTCTGGAACAAGGAACTTTTGTATGTTGGAGGATTTTTAGCAAGATCCGCATATGAGTTTGAACTAGCGGAGGTCAAGCAACTCTGGGAAAATGCGGGGGATTTAAATGACGATATTCGGAGACATCTCTGGAGCCGTGGTTTACATGCTCTCAAGTTTTTTACATTTCATCCGTCAACTCCTTCAGCCGAAGTTTCAAACGTCCTAGAAGCTGCTTTCTTCTCATGCTCCTCTAATAACCAGTTTTCTATCCTCTCTACCCAGGGTGTCCAACAGTCCTCCAAAGTTCGCCTTCCCGATTCAACTTTCTCCAGCTTCCTGAAAAATTTGCCGGTCCTTCCTGACGAAGTCTTCTCCGGTGCACAATCCATAACGACATCTTTGCATAATCGAGGACTCATTAAGAACATTACCTTTGATGATATCCTGAACGAGCTCCGTTCACGCCCGCTGAAGGAGGACGAGATGATAGCGTGCCTTTCTTGGTGGGCTGGTGTGTACGAGAAGGACGACAGCTCCAGACTCTTGCCCATTCGATCACAGCTTCTCGATGCAGCCATATTGACGAATGGCGAAGCTGGAAAGGAGGAAAAGGTTACCCCTCTTTCCCATATCAGAACATTTATCAATCCACGATCCCTGGGCGGGACGGTCCCGTTAGACGGGCCTTTACCAAACCACTTATTGCCGGTCGGTATCAGCAAAGCCCTCAAACTAGAAACCGTCATTACGTCTTTCCCGTGGACAGAGCTAACCGTCATACAATGGCTCAACTACATCAGTAAACCAGCAACGGGGAAATTTCACGTAGATTACGACCTCAGTAAATCAGCTCCTTGGGCGGAGCGCGTGTTACTTGTTCTGGCTCGCAGTTGGCCTACCTTGTCCAGTCAATCCAAGAATGAGGTTTTCCTTTTACTGGAAGACATAACATGCATTCCCACTTCAGCCGGGATGAGGACACCCGACCAGTCGTATTTCCCCAATGCAAATATATTTCATGACTTGCCAGTCGCAGTTCTTCCGTCCGGAAATGCCATCAAGGGACCGATGGAAAAACTTCTCCAAGCTCTTGCTGTGCGCAATCATGTTGACCTCCAAATCATCTTCAACAGGTCAGTTTTCATGTTTTGAAAGATTAGAGGACCTCATATACTATATATTTCCGCAGAATGATCAAGACGAATGAGTGGACAATTGCAGACCTCACGAAATATCTTGTGACTGTAAAGGCTACACTTACTGCGGAAGAGGTGGATCGGCTCAAGGTCACTGCCGCGTTCCCCAAGGAAAATAGCTCTGAGTCTGATAGTGGTGAGGTCAAACGTGTAAGATGTCAAGCCAAAGATCTGTACGAGCCTTTGGAGATTTTCCGTCAGCTTGGCCTCCCAGTGATTGATTGGGGAACTCAGACAAAGTGGCGCAGCTCTTCGGATGAAGGTGGCTACGTCAACTGAACGACCGACCACGAACTAACACCCATACAGCGAAATTGCTGTTTGAACTCGGGTTGCAGCGCTATCCACCATTGAAAACCGTCATCGCCCTTTGCGCTAGCCAGGATTCAGAGGTCAGGCTTACTTGATCCTTTCCAATCCCCTCGCTCACCGCCCTTTACAGCTTCATACTTCTGCCTTGAACTATCTCATAGACAACTTATCCACAAGGTATCAAGAATACGACCCTACTAATTTCGATGATATCCATTTCATACCGGCCTTGAATGGGACTGAAATGTGCCTCGGCTCTCCCAAGGAGGTGTGATTTGCTTTGAATGTGTCCATTCCTTTTTTGACACAGCCCAATGAGGTTTTTTCCAATGCACAATGGGCCTCTTTAGGCTTTTTGATTGCGTCGCCGAAAATTCAACGCAACGCGGTCAAACTGAAACTGAAGGAACACCCTTCAGCCTCCCAGTTGACAACTTTTCTCCAAAAGAGACGGCCTGCAAGTAAAGCAGAAGCTAAGGCCTGGTTTGCGGTATTGTCAGGCAGGGTTAACGGTGACTTTCTTTCACCCCTGTTGTCAATTTGTTCTTGAACTGGGTGAACAGTTTTCAGCGCCGCCCACTTGAAGTCATTGTCACAAGTTTCATTTGTACCCGTTTGCTCTGAGAACGGGTTAGAAGGGCCTTGTGTGCGACATTTATCCCCAACGCAATGTTACTTAGGTGGGGAAGCAAAGGATCGATTTCACTCCAAACTATTCGTTTTTGTGGATTTTGGCGGTGCTGCGAATACCTTCTTAATTGCTTGTGGCGCAAGGCATGAACCCAGTGTTGAGGAAATTGCAAAGAAACTGCTGGCAGATCCCCGCGAGTTTTACAAGCTTGCCCAAGGACCAAGCCAGTTCGTCCCTCATCTTTCATTTTCCTTGCGGCATTCGTGATCCTTCCTCCTTCAGCTACCTCGCCGAGCTCCGTAACATAGCCATTAACAGCAGGATGATCTCCGCAGGAACCATTGCAAAGATGACGCATTCGTCGGTCTTGCTGGGTTCCCAACGCAAAGCGAAGAAGATACCCAGGGAAAATGATGTTGACGATTTAGATGAAGATGAATGGAACGTCGTATACGACTTGAAAAAACCTGATCAGATTATCATATCAGACGACACGCACGCATACCAAGTGTTTGGTGACTCATTATTTATTGCTCCACAGGAAGATATTCTAGAAGGTTACTTTCCCAACATGACATTCGAACATTACTAAGTTCTTCTTTCAGACTTTTATATTCAGCTTGGATCTAGACGGCTTAGCTCTCTAGTGAAGGAAGAATATCAAACGTCTGCGGAACTAGCTCAGTCCAAGATCTCGCATGAAACCCGAGCTCTGATCTTGGAAAGACTTCCCTTATTCCTGCATGAGCATACGCATGCACGCACACTGGTCTCGTATACCTGGTTGGCAACCGAAGGAAACTTTATTGTGAAAACATTTAGAAAAATTTCAATCACAAAATCATTGACATTTGCCGAGTTGCGACTCTCTCGCAAGGATGATGCATCCGCCGTAGCAAAACGTTTTGGTACTGGAGCTATTCAATTATGGCTTGCAGGAAACTCACAGCTGGACATGTATGAGTGAGTAGGAACAGTGCCAGACGCCTCAACATAGCATTAATGTGATACAGAGTCGCAACCTCTCTGAACCGTCTACTGTTCAACGAACCCAAAGCAAATGATGCGCTGCTGTTTATGACCATTCTTTCGACCGATCTTCGTTCACTTAAGCGAAGGGGATATAACGGTTTGCACCCTCGACCAACTTCTTTATAATTAAATGATCATGTTTTCTTCCAGTCGACCGGATTTTGCGTCATCAAAAGGCGGAGCGACAAGCTATAGAGGACGCACAAGCCCTCCAAAAGGGTACAATGGCATCTGACATCGACGTCTTTGCCAGTGGTTCACAATTTGTATCGGAGCCATCCCTCGATAAAGAAAGGCGCCTTACGGTTCCGGGAGGGTTTGAGAATAAGCCCACCCCATCTGCCTCTGTGTTGAATTCTTTCCAGAGCTTCAGGCGAAAAATTGGAACTTCCCTCAATGCCGCTCAAAGCGCAAAGACACCATCTGCCAGCGAGCAAGACCTGCAGACGCATCTGCCGCAACGTCCAGTTTCACCTTCACCCGTGGATCCACTGAAATCTTCTGAGCAACCTATGCGTTTTGAACGACCTGCTGGCCCCCATGTTGCACCTAAAAGCAACATCTGTTCGTCTCTGAATTAAACTCGTCCTTTGTTCAGATTTAACGTCTGCTCCAAATAGTATCGAACATCGAAATGGCCATCAAAGCATGCAGACCAGAGTCGGGTAATTTGATTCGGAATCGGGAAAAAATGCTTCAAGTAAAGGAGACTCTGGAGGAAGGGTATTGCGATATATCTGGACGAGTGGGAAATTTAATTGTCATTGGTAGGTTTTTTTTCTGGACTGTGGTCATTTAATTTGATTGATTGTCAGGCGAAATGGGTAACGTCAAGGTTTACCTGTCGGAAGGTAAGAATGTGATGCTATCGCATTCGCATTTTTCTTGACTGTCACTTCCCAGAACTTGTTGCTTCACAAGCACAACACTTTATGCAGCAAAAGAGAGGGTCTCTTGCAAGATTCGTTGACCTCATGACATCCTTGGCGCATCTTTATCAGCTTCCGCTCACAAGTTTGCACATATTCTATGATCTAGAAGGTGGACTGATCGCCTTCAATCGGAACGGCAGCGTTTTTTTAAATCTACGCTACTACGAATGTTGGCGTAAGTTCAAGTTATAACTAGGAGGTATAACGTTGACAATTATTTCCCAACAGACGACAACGACGTCCAAAAGGGCTCATTAGAGTCGGCTTATATTTCGTGGTATGTCACCCGCCCACGTTGTATTTTGGCTTTTTATGCACTAACACCAGGTATTTTACACTCGCGCACGAAATTGCGCACAACCTTGTGCAGCCACATAATTCCGAGCACGAGTTCTATTTCTCTGCAATCTGCGAGAAACACCTTTTGGCATTGGGCAGCCTTCTCTCGTCAACGGGCTCGTCAACCTAATACTCTAGTATCATGCCTCACCCTTTACACACTCTGTACCTCCTTGTGTAAATAAGATTTACGACCACTTGGACTTTTAAATTGTAAGCTTAAGCTTCAACGTTTCAGCGCGTCAATTTGGAAGATCACGTGCAGGCTAATAAATTGATTTTGGCCTTTGTTGTTATCTAACGCGACCCCCATCTCTGCACAACGATTGATATCAAGGAGAGTAGCTTTGGTGGGTCATACGACTTGAGCAAAACTGGTACGCGGATCCAAGTTTCTCGTTATCAAACATTTTCTTAATCGTCCCATAGAACTAAATCACGGCTGAGATGCGGGTACGCCGAAAGCCCCAATTTACATACAAATCGCCATCTGGAGTAGAAGATCTGTTAGTTCCAGCGACGAGATCTTCCAATGTGCAATCATGTGCAAGTCCCGAGCTTGCTTCGAGGTCTTCACCCCTACCACCAGAAATAACTGAGGGCATAATATATTGTGATACACAACGTCGCAAAACAAGAAAATGCCCAGTATCCCGAACCCTTCCTCTTTACCATCCACTGGGACGTCTGGCCTTGTCGCTGCCTCTTCTTGACCCATCCGCTTACGGGCTCCCGATTCCCACTCTGACAGATGAATCGAGTAGGCGGCTCTCCGGACGGACGCGGCGTCCTGTGGCGAAGCTCCGAGAACTTGAAGAAGATATGGCAGTTCCGATTCCAACGGTCAGCAGTATTGCAGCAGTAGCTGCGCGAGAAGTGAAAGAAAGGCCGAGCCCCAGGAAGCGAAGGGCGGGGGGTGCGAAAAGAAAGCGGAAGGAAGTCGAGGACGGTGACGCAACATATCCGGCGAAGCGGAGTAGGTTGCTGAGAGGTGCAGCCAATGCAGACGAGGAATCACCTACGGAAATAGAGGCGGCTGCGACGGATGCAACACCTGGACCTGATGAGACGAACACTGAGCGAAGATTACAGCGGTTTGCAACCACTCGTTTAACGAGGTCGACAAGAAGACCAGAATCACGAGACCGAGAATCACGAGACTCGCCAGAGTCGCGGGATTCTAGTCTCAGCGACACGGCATCACTCAAGATGAAAACAGAGGCCAATGCGCAAGAAAAAGAGGAAGGAGAATTGAGCGAAGAGTGTGTTATTTGATTATTAAAATTGTAATTAATAAATTAAGACTCCCCGACCAGCATGCCCCATGGAGCCCCACCTGCGTGACCCGCGTGACACCCCGGTGTGTCGAAATTGGCGGTTGATTCTTGCGCCCATATGCATCCATTTTGTTCCAAGATGTGCCCATCACAGATCATCGCCCTATTCTGGAATTCTACCATGTTGGATACATATAACCAGCGACCACCCCACAATGTTTCCATACGCTCCAAATTATGGACCCCACACGACGGAGCACCCTCAGCTTGGCTTCAAACGCGTCTCTCAGACGTGAGTTTTCCTTTCCATCTTCTCAATCGCCCTTTTCTTACACGCATACATTTAGCAAACGCAGACATCCCCGCAGGTACCACACGTGCTATCCCACTGAGCGGATGGGACGACACACTCGTCGTCCCCCCAACGCCTATCCAGCCATTTTATAAAAAGCGCTGGTTTATCATATCCCAAATTATCATTATACCCCTTGGCATCGCTCTCCTGTTCATAGTTCTCTTCCCCGTGGTCCGCGCTATCGTACAGCTCGTGGTGAAGCGTTCTGAGCTTGATATCAAAGTCGCTGTCATCACCCAGCCGCAGAATACCACGTAAGCCCATTCTATGACGCATATACTTCATTAACCTTCCCCTACTAGTTTCAAATTAGGTCTGCAAGGAAATGTATGGTTCTACATGTTCAGTATGATTGTTATCTCAATTTTTTTTTTCAGGTCACCCACACAGGCATCTTTTCTGCCAAAATTCAGTTTACTGAACCCATTCGCATCTCTTGGGTTGAGGACGGTGGTACAGAGACGCCTCTTGGCACTATGACCTTGGACGTACTCTCTGCCAAGCGTAAACAGGCGATTATCGACCAGAACACGACCTTCATAATAACCGATCAAGCAGAATTTGGTCGCTTCTCCAGTCACCTGATTACTTCACAAAATTTCACCTGGCGCTTGCAGAGCAACAATTTACGCGTTCAAGCCCTCAAGTTTCCGTTGGCCAAAGGTGTATCTTTTGACAAGACACTCACTTTGAAGGGTAAAGTTATCATTTAATTCGACCAATTTTTTTTTACGGCTTACCGTCTGCAAGGCTTCAACAGTTTCGATGGCAACATTGTTCTGCGTGACCTTCAACTTCCAAGTGACGCCCCCAGCGGAGGTATCAATTTTGTAGCTGTAACCGAAATCTCAAACCCAAGGTACCGAAAGCTTAAGCATCGCGTTGTGCCCTGTCACTGAAGTAACACCTAGCCCTTTCTCTCTGAGTCTTGGCACCGCCGTATTCGCACTTTCCTACCAGAACGCCTCGCTCGGCGTAGGCACTGGTGTAAATACAATAATTGTGATTATCCAATTTTTTTTTTAACAATACAACTTCTTATCTTTGTACTTCCAGTCGCCGGGGACAAATCGAATCTCCCTCAGTGGGATTTTAGTAAAGCAGACAGACCCTACGAGCTTGGCCGCCCTCTCGCAGCTATTTACAAATTATCTCAACGGGGATTCCTCTCCAGTCATTGCTCAAGGGCAGTCGACCCTGCAATCAGACGGTTCCACCATCTCGTGGCTTTCGCAAGGTCTTCAAAGTTTAAAGCTCAATGTACCTTTCAAGCCGTTTGCTCCGATTGATCCCATTCGAACAATCTCAATTGGGGATCTCAGTCTTAAGTTTGACAAGGAGTCATCTTGGACGCCTGCAGCAGAGAGTCACTCAGTGCGGGCTTCTCTTCGTATGTGCCCAAACGTAGCTAAACCAAGATTTAACTGATCATGGTTCTATTAGAATTGCCGTTTGGTTTCAACTTGGCAATAGATGAAATACAGAACCAGTTCAACATCGTAAAGAATGGCAACGCTGTAGCAGGGCTCTCCACAGTGCGTATTTTCTTACTTTGTTCTGGCGTATGTTCTTGACACTTATTTCCAGCCTCTCGGGGCATCCACGTCCTCCATTTCTGTCCTCAGTCACACCGCCACCACAGGAATCATTAATATCACCATCATGGCCACAAACTTGAGCTGTCCAGACCCACAGCATCCCGCCTTTGCGGCGTTTAGTCTGTTCTTTTCCCCCTAAGCATATGCCGATAACTCAAATAAATCTGATTAGACACGGATCTGACCATTCAAGACACAGCCAATTTCTTCCTAGTGGGTCAATCGCGAGCAATAGCCAATCTAAGCATCGGTCAAATTACTCTGGATCCCATCAAGGTCAACGTCTCCACCAGTCTTCAGGGTCTTCAGGGTCTTAAAGGCATGACAACAATCGAGAACGTCGACGTGACTGGTGGAACCCAGACGGGCATTAACCTTGGTATCAAAGGTAAAACGACCCGTTAATGATTAAATTCGGGACCTGACACCCTACGCTGTAGTCTCCATTTTTAATCCCTCCAGTCTTAATCTTGCCACGGGTGATTTAAGTAAGTCAAGTGCCTCTCGTTCCCATACATCCACACCCCATAAGCTCTCCTATTGTTAAGGGATGGTGTTGCGTTGGGGACAGCGCTCCTGCCCGGTTTAACACTCCAACGGGGTAATAATAGTCTTACCGCTTCTTCGAACTTTCAGGTAAACAAAATTTGACTTCTTTCCATCATAATGTTTTCTTATTCTTCACACCTCGTAGGCGAATAATAGTCCTCAAGGTCTCCAAACTCTCAACGATTTTGTCGGAAAGAGAGGTACAGACTGCGGATCTGAAAATGTCAGAAGGGGGTTCTCATTCTCAGTGTTTCAGATGTTCAACTCGTGATTGCTGGCTTCAACGGGAGCACTGAAATGGCTTCGCTGGTGGATGCCTTCAAATCGATAGATATCCAAGTGACACTTCCAGGCCTGAAGACAGACCTCTTAAATTCCGCCGCTCTGAAAGGTACACCAATCTGACTTGATGAAACGGAGCTCAAGCTCATGTCCTTCAATATACAGTGTTACCCACAACAGGCCAGAACAACATTAGCCATGTCGCTGTCTCGATTGCCAATCCCTTCAGTGCTCCGTTGGCGATAACTAAAGTCACATCGATTGTGAAGGCATTTGGGATAGTTCTAGGAAGCATTAGCTCAAACGCAAGCTTCACTTCCGCCCCAAAGTCGACAACAGTTTCGCCAGCTCTGGACTTGGATATGAACTTTGATCCCGCCGCTCTGTTCACGGTCACCCGTGCGTTGTCTGTCGAGGCAGGTCTGAACGTCGCTCCTCTCGATTCCATCGTGCAACTCGGGGGCATTCAATATTTGACAACTACTGGGAACCAACCTTCGACCGAACGTCGGGGCAGTATATTCTCGTGGGTTTCCTGGTATTTTTTCACACCATAAAGTCAACATTTGCTAGTGGTTTCGATTTGCCAACGTTCGTGCAGACGGCATTCAAGAAACTCCAATCTGATGTCGAACTAAGTGTTGATGTAACCATTGGTGAGCGTACAATCCCTTGGTTCATTGCCTCTCCCTCACACCGCGTTAGGCGACTATAAAACCACCCTCCAATATACCCAGAATTCTGTTCCGACTACCACTGATGATTCACTTAATCTTCTTTTGCCCGTGTTAGCGCGACCTATTGTTCAAAAAGTTGTTGGCGAATCTGTTCTCGGGTAGCGTCTGCCATGAAAAGGGAAAGTTTTACATTCTCATAATCTTTTCAAGAATCGATACGGTTCTCATCACAAATCCTCAACAAAATTCCTTTGGTAAATGCGCTTTTTCGGGATTTCGTCAGAACTTGATGAACAATCCAACAGGCACCCAACTAAAAGGCAGCATCTCAAACGCTGGTCCCTGTATGCTTCTTTTCCCCTCGCAAAGGTATCATTTTGACCTCCTCCAGTCGACGCGACCATTGCGTTTCCATCTGGCCTCATGATCTCCTGGCAAGGGAAGCAGCTTGGTAAGATTAAGATGCAAGATATCAGCATTGTGGGGGACGTTGGAGCTAGCCTCGACTCCCGGTCAGATTTCGAAGCCACAGATGTCGACCATTTGACAAAATTTACAAAGGTGGGCACTAGATTCTATGGACATCGTTCAGCTAAAGTGCATGTCTCTCTAGATTCTCTTAAACGAAGAATCGTTTGATTGGGATATTTCAGGCAATAATTTGACTGGTGAGCCAATTGGCTTCAATGTTGACCGTATGCTCACACAAGGACTCAAGTCACCGCACTTGGTTCGCACATCATCTTTGACGTACCTATGCGCGGAGTAACACTCCACCTCCAGGAATCGAAATTCCTGGCATTACATTCTCATCTAGGAGGGTCACTCTCAAGGGGTTTAATGGCTTGAAAAACGGCGTCCATATTAAATCTTTTGACCTCCCATTCAACGACCCCGCGGGCGGTATTCATCTCACCCTTCAAGCAATCACAGAAAACGTAAGGACCTTCGTTGATATGACATACTCTCCTCTGACAGCTCAAGTTCAGCCATCCCAAGTTGGAATTGAGCTCGACTCAATTGACTTTAACACCTTTGTCGGTGATGTTATGATTGCACCAGTAACCACTACAGGCACCATCATTCTTGCGCCGGGAACTACATCCAATCTATCCCTTGTCGGTCGCTTGCTTCCTCAAACTTCTGCTTCCGGCCTTGCATCGGTTTCGGACGTTTTCAACAACTTTATTCAGGGTAGAGACAGCCAAGTTATCGTGCAAGGCTCAAGCGCTGGATCTGGCAAAGTCATTTTCTTTTGTTCGAATACAAAGTCGACGCTTAAACCTTTCCAGGTCACATGGCTCGAAGAGGGTATCAAATCACTTAGAGTATCCACCACTCTCCCCAATCAAGGACCTCTCAATATCATTAAATCGATCAGCCTTAATCAGCTTCAGCTGATGTTCACGCCTGAAACGTCCGAACGCCCTTCTACCAGTAGCAAGTCTACAGACGCCACATTTGCCCTTCCGTTTGGATTCCCTCTGGACATTCCTGCACTCAAACAAACCATTACTATCGGGTTTGAGGGAGTCAATTTTGCTCAACTCGCTATACCCAAGGGTCCTAGCAGCACAGATGTAGAGGCTAGAGTCATCCATCTTGCTTTTCAGGACGTCCCGCTCACCGTCTTCAGTGGCGGCCAGTTGACCTTTAGTAAATTCGTCGCAGCAACGACAGCGGGGGAAACGCAGACAATCAGTCTTTCTGGAACTGCTGATGCTGACGCACAAACGGCGGTTGGATTGTTGACCCTCACGAACATCCTTTTCGCCGTCGAATCTAATCTCCAGGGATTGCAAGGTCTAAACGCCAGACCTGCAATAGTCGGCAATATTGATGTGAATCACGGATTTCCCGATTTCCTTCTCATCAAAGTTGATGCTGCACTTTTCAACCCAAGGTAAAGAGATTTTCTCGAGCGGATAAAATAGGCTAACTCATCTTTCAGTAATCTTACAATTGGTTGGAAAATTGCCCTTGATTCGTGCTTTTTAGATCTGACATTTACTTAACTTTAGGAGTTGGTGATGTATCTTTCTCCTTACAATTTCAGTAAGTCCATAGGACCCCATTTAAATTCCTTTTATTCTAAATATTCTACTCCAAGGGATCAAACTATTGGTTCCGCCGACATTGTGCGTGTACCAACTTCTCTCCCATTCAACTTCGCTTTCAACGTGCAGCCTCCCAGAGTAACCTCGTCGTTGTTCCTGGAAATGCCAGCTATCCTATCGGTACGTATATCCAATTTGATTGCAAATATTATTTAATGCCCAAATAATCCATGATCGATAAAGATGTGCATTATGCCCCACGAGGAGCCGCGGTAGGCGCAGGCCAGACACTTTTGCAAAACTTTTTACAAGGGACAGACGCCAGGACAAGCATTTCAGGATCAACTGATTCGACACCCATCGATTCTGTCAAACTTGCGTTATCACAAATTCATCTTTCACCTGTCATCATACCCGGTCTACACCAAACTTTGATCAAAAGCGTCTCCTTAACCTTTCCCCCGAACATTGTTCAAACAGGAGTGGCTTCCACCTCGTTTGCTCTCTCTAACCCATTTACCGCTAGCATGAGCTTATTGGAAGTCGGGGCTATCGCCACGTTTCAGGGCCTTAATCTTGGGATGGTCAGCAAGATGAATGAGCTGCCGAATCCCATTCAAGCCAAAGGACATAGCGATGTTACTTCTCCAAATTTACCCCTGCAGTTCAATCTCGATCCCTCAACTATCATTGCGTTGCTTCTCTTGGCATCGAAACAAAATGACGTTTCTTTGGGTCCACTCAATGAACTCTTCCAATTCATCCTTCGTAACCCACATTACAGACCGCCCGTAAATTCGACCATTCCATCCGGAGACAAACTGAATTGACAAACCCTCTTAGGTGACATCATTTGTGGATACGCAGGTGGCGACCTGTGTTAGGTTAGTGCATGATCGTAAAACTACAGTGCTCCCGTTAACATCTCCATTTCACAGCGGCAAACAGTTCGATGCGACGACCGCGATCTTGAAGTCCTTGTCGGGCCTCAAAGTGGATCTGAACATCGAAGTCTCAGTCAAGTTGGACGATTGTATGCTTCATTTTCCATCACATTTTTTGTCCTTTCTGAAAGTCTTGAAGTCGCTACCGACCTTGCTTTCAATCAAAATTCCGTGCCTGCTATCGTATGTTCTTTATCTTGCTACCGTGATATTAATGTCATTATTTTTTAGACAGATCAATCTGCTCTGTTCTTGGTCGGAGCAGTTGCAGGACCCATTGCCCAGCATCTTGTAGATGGCTCAGAGCTGGCATTTACCGCTGCTGATATCACGTCTGTATAAAATATACCTACTTTCTCAAAGCCACTGACGTCATTTTCTTAGAAACATCTCGGACGATGGTTTCGATCTTGCACTCAAAGGCTCTCTTACCAATATTGGCCCTCTTGACGCCCTCATCACATTTACTGAGCCTGTTACGTAAGCAAATTTGACCCCCACCGTCACATTACTGATTTGGGCGCTAGCGTCAATTGGCAAGGGAAAGACATTGCTCGCATCACCCTTCAACCTAGTGAGCCGAACGAATTTCCCTAAAAACATCTCATTCACCCGTCACCTTAGTCTGCGCCGTGGCTGATATCGGAGTCCCTGACTACGAAACAAACGCTCGGCTGACAATTACTGACTCGACATTGTATGCCCCATTTTTTTAACTGTAGTGATGCCTCTCACAACACGATATTTATAGCTTCACAGAGTTTGCAACGTTTTTGCTTCATAACCCTAGCTTCGACTGGACGATTTCGTCCCAGAAACTTCGAGTAACAGCTCTCGGAACGGTCTTTCATAATGTCTCCCTCTCAAAAGTCGTCACTTTCAAAGCGTTTAACGGCCTTCCCGGTGTGACAATAAGTGATTTTCAACTCCCGTCTGACGATCCCGCCGGCGGGATTCACATCGAAACCGATGCACTTATTCCATCTGTTGCACGTGCGTCTAGAAATCCCCCCAATCGATCCCCTCTAAAGAATTAATATTCTGGAAACAGAGCTTGGAATAGATTTAGGCACGGTCACCTTTAACACGTACTTTCAAGGAACATTCGTCGGTCGTAAGTGGATACCGGCTCGCGTTTAGTGATGCTGCTCAACGTTCATTAGCGTTATCGGCAAGGAATCTATACCTTCAAGCAAACATGGCGACTAGGACTCATCTGAGTGGTCGCATTGTTCCCCAAAGCGGGTCAGATGTGGCTGTTATTGGAACCCTATTTTCTGGCTTTCTTGCTGGTCAAAACTCGACACTCGAAACAAGGGGCGATTCAGTTCAGCCAGCGGGCTCCATTAAGCCCGTTACCTGGCTCAGTACTGCTTTCAAGTCACTTTCTTTGAGCGTTAGCCTAGCTGGCCAGAAACTCCAGGTAGCATGTTTTTGCTTAACCCTGCCGAAATGCAACTCACGAGATAAAAGGTAATACAATCGATCTCACTAAATGACTTGGAGGTCACCCTTAAGTTGCAAGACCAAACCTTCGCACCTCCAACCAGTTCTGAATCTACTCTAGCCACCTATAAAAATCCCTTCGGGTTCTCGTTGCAAGTTGTTGAATCCGGACAAACCCTCGTTCTCAGTTCTCAAGGCACAGACTTGGCGCAGGTGAGTGATTATTGGTTTCATGTCATCGACGCTTATGTTGTAATCATTAAGCTTGACTTACCAAAAGCCCCCGTGAACGGCGGGATTTCGACTGGCAATGCTGCTGAACTTGTCATTTCCTTCCGCGACCAGCCTTTGAAAGCCTTGAATGAAGCCACATTTGGTGATTTGTTTGCTGGCGTCACTCTTAGCAGAAGCCTCGGCATCACATTGAAGGGTGCTGTTGACGTTACAGCAAGAACTTCCATCGGTGACGTTCCCATATCCGGAATACCCTTTGATGTCCCGACTCAACTCAAAGGTAAGCTTGGTTCTGTCCTTACGGTTTCGTTTCAACCATTTGTTACATTTAGGCATTGATTCGTTTGGCGGATCAGCGGACTTGAGCGACGTTTCAGTCGCAGGCAGTGGCGGGAAGGGAGGAAACGAATATATTGTTGCTCCTCTAACAACTGCACTGCAAAATCCATCAAACATTTCTTTGAGCACCGTCGACGTCACTCTGCCAGTCGTCTTTCAAGGCGTCAAGATTGGGCGGGCCGCCATTCCGGTACATTCAAGTCTTTTCACAGCAACGCGCTACCTGACGACATGCGCCCTTTTTTTGCCCAGAATTTTGATCTCAAGCCAGGGAGAAACTACATTCCAACGGAATTTCACTACGTACCGGACAACGCAAACGATACGGTTGCACAGGTTTCTTATACTGAGCTTTATGGAGTAGTGCAGACAATGACTAACGTTTTGAACTAGGGTTTCTTGACCCAATTTATCCAAACCAACAATCAACTGGATCTCACCATTCACGGCGACCTCGTCAGCTCCCCCTTTGCCTCGTTACAATCTGCGCTGTCCAACCTCCATTTGTTGACGCATCTCAAAGGTATTTCTCAACCAATATATATCATTCTGTGCATTCATTTTTATTTTTAGGGTTCAATCAACCAACTCTGATCACTCATATAACTGTGACGATTACGTTGGACTCCTTGGTCACGAACATGGTCTCAGTCGACTTTGACGTTAGTGCTCTTCCTCTCCCGCCATCGCTGTCTTTCATCTTTGACGAACAAAAGGTATACAATCCTCTGAACGCCGACCTTGTCTTGGAGGCTGTTCAGTCCGACGCGGGTGTAAATGGGGAGACATTTGCTCAATTCTCACAACCATTTTCGAGTTTTGTTGTACCCCCAGGACACACAGTCAACTCTGGCACCTTCGGGAATGTTTTGCTCACCCAAGGAGCAATTGCATCTCTTGGGATCATTCCGCTTGGAATTCTCGACATTGCCGCCGCGTCGAGTATTCGAATTGGACAAGGAGGTTATAAAGTACCTTGGCTCAAGCTGAACCAGCGTTCTGTGCCGACCACATACAATCTTGCGCTTAGCTCATCCGCATTGATGGCCAAGGCAAAGGAGATCTCTGCAAACAACACTTCGTCCAGTGCCAGCTTCATATACGCCAGCTCTTCTACATACGCCAGCTCTTCCACATACGCCAGCTCTTCCACGTCCGTCACTACCTCCCCGTATACCAGGTCATCTGTGCCTCAGAATCTATCAATTGGTGAGGTTACTACGATACACATGCTCTGATCAAAGCTCATCTTGCGTCTATTCAGAAACTCACGGCGGCCCCGGCAGCAGCTAGCTCCGACTTGCTTAAACAGCGATTAAATGCTGTCTGTTCCTATAGTTAAGTAACTTTGTTAAACGTATGGCTTTCCTGTCGCATTTCTCCGTTGGTTTTCCGAAGGCTGTTTTCTCATCCTGTGATGCTTTGTAACTACTACTCGTTCATTTCATCAGTCTGACTCTGTAGGGATGAGCAATTCAATATTCAACATCGTGCTAGCACAGTCAGAAGTGACCTACGCAAAAATGTAACTAGTTACGCGGGCGGGAGAAATACACCCCATAAGATGATGGCAATAAGACCCCACGAGAAGCTCCACAAGACCCATGAGAAACCCCAGACTGGATGGGCGAACATAAGCCAAACAGCTGCCCAGTAGGTCGCTGGCATGGAAGCAGCGAGACGTAGGACAATCTGAGTGTGCGAGGCAAAGAGGAGAATTACACATATCAAACTCGCGTGGAGTATATGCGGCGCAATAGAACTACGCAGGAAGGGATCGTTATCTTTATCTGAGGACGTTGCGCAGAGGCGAGAATATAGGTTTCTTGTCAGGTAATGAGCAGAAAAAGCACAAAGGCCAAGGAGAGGAGGGGCTGCAATCAAGAAGTTGGGGATTTGAGGAGTCACCCAATAACGAAAGAAGCCTACATTCCAATATTTCGATTGGACGTGTGTGTAGATTGACGGTGGAATGTGATCACACCAATCCGGGTAGGGCATGGGTGTTGTGCAAAACGCAGCGAAGGCCGCGTATTGATGGTATATGAAAGGGGAGGTTACAAGTGCGGTTAGACCGATCGACGCAAGGAGTGTTCCGGGAGCCATCTGAGAAAAGAGACGAATGAACGAAGGAAAAAAGAAAAGTGAATGCAAAAGTACGTCACTTTTCCACTTTGAAGGTAGGGCTGAATCACCATGCCCCAGAGAAGGAATCCAGAAAGAAAGATACCGTTCGATCTGAAGGATCCGGCGATGGCAAAAAAGATGGCGGCAAGAATCCATTGCTCGCGCGCACAAGAAAGCATGCCTTTTGTAGTATTTTAGTAGCAACGTAAAGAGGCTACAAAACAGTGACTCACCTTTGTAAGAGAAATAAGTAAAAAATGGTTCACTGTATGGCGCATACTGTAGTGTGACGGGACTGCTGGGGAGCAAGGAGAGTAGCGAAGCCAGGAACGCTAATTGGGGAGTCTGCAAATGATGTAGGGAGAGTGCATAAAAGGTGCGAGTTGTATCGCAAGTGACGGCTGCGGCCACACCCCCCAGCAAGAGATCAGAGCGATGTTCTGAGGTGTGTACCAGACGGACGAGTCTGGCCATGGCACGCATAACGATGGGAACGCCAGGGAAAAAGGCCCACTCATGCTCATAAGCATATCCTTGCTCAGCAACATGGAGAAAATGGAATGTATCCCAGCGCAAGAAAGGTCGTCCTGCAGAGACAAGGAGGGGCGACGCATCAAAGAGAGCAAGTCGAACGGCGAGTTGCAGGAGAATGAAGGTAACAGCTCTGGACAACACAGCGAGCCGGAGAAGGAGTGATTGGTGACGGTGAACTATTAGCGCGTTTTTTGTTGTTGTCGTCGTCGTCAGTGGCATGGTCTTCGTCGTTGATGGTATCGACGTCGTCGTCGTCGAGGTTGACGCGTGTTTGACGCGACGCCGGCGTACTGTTCGTGTGATTTCTACATACACTGCATTCACGACGCTCTGCATCATCCCCTGATCATTTCCATGGCTGGGATGTCGTCTGCAGCAGCCACGAGCGCTGTTCCCCTCCTCTCCGACTTCCTGAGTAGTGTTCCTTCGCAGCTGACCACGGCACTCATCCACCTGGCGCCATACATCTCGCTGCTGAAACGGACAGCCGTGGTGATTAGCTGGAGATCGTCCTGGTTCGAGAGCTGGCTCGTAGTTGGGGGTTGGTGGGCTCTGTGTTTATTGGGCAAGTCAACTCTACGGTACTCAATATCTTCTTGTCGTGTCCTCGCCGCTGACGTTTTCGACACAGTTTCTTTCTACCCCTCGTTTTACTCGTAATTTTACCTTTTACGAACCGTCGACAAAATGCTCGACCGTCGAATGCTCTGGCTCCCGTCACGGAGTATGCCCTTCAGGCTATCATCACAGACTTGACTATCATTCAATCTCTATTCCCTCAATTCGCCCCTCTGCCCGCCATCTCACTCAGCATCCTTCTACGCGTAGTCATTCTTTCTTATATTCCCTATCTTTTCTTGACCTGCTACCTTTCCCTTTCTGTGATCTTCGCCGTCGTCGGAACCGTCATCCTCACATGGCGCGCCCCTTGGGCAACCATTCTCCGTGCCACCGTTTGGCGTAGTGCTTGGTTTCGCTGGACTTTGTACGCTGGTTGGGCGCGCTTGACTGGGCAACCACTTCCGTCACGAACCCTTTCACTCCAACCAAAAATCTCCTCAACCAATCCCGTTCGATCCATCCGGTTTCTCTTTACAATCTATGAGAACCAACGTTGGTGGATGGGGTTGGATTGGACCGCTGCCCTTCTGCCCGGAGAACGCCCATCGTGGTGTTCTGCAGCTCAACATCCTGTCTCCCCGCCAAATGCTTTCTCCCTCCCCAATATTACCACTGTGTATCTCCCAGACGGAAATGGCCGAACGCTAAAGCGGACCGCAACATGGAAATGGGAGGAACCGGAGTGGCGCGTCTTGGTTCGGAAAAGTGGAGGCGGGTTAAGTCGCATTGAGCGCCCCCTTCCTGCAATCAAAGAAGATAATTCGAATGGAAGCCGTTTGCTGAAGGCGGCGGGAATGTTTCGTGAATCAGGGAGTTTAGGAAACGTCAGCTCAACTCCCCCCGATAAAATATCTGACGAAGGACAGCCGGAGGATGTCGAAGACGGTATTGAAGAGGAGTCCAGCACGGACGCTGATGGTTGGGTTTATGGCGATAACAAGTGGGAAGGCCAAGGTAGTCGTGGTGGAATGGGGAAGGTTGGCTTCATATGATCATCTCCTCATCACTGTTTCTGACCTTTTTATCAACTCCTTCAGTACACCCGTTACAGGAGGTGGACTCGAGTCGCCTTTCTCAGTGAGATCGTAGATGTCGTGGACACGGATTGTGTGGGGATCACGAGAGAGCCTACGTCCTCACTGGACGCCGTTCCGCCCACAAATATCCTCGACATACCTACTAATGTTGACAATCCACCTGAAAACCCTTTGCGGCAGAGACTTAAATTGGCTTTGGCAAAAGGTGCTACACAATCTGTAGTACCGTGATTGGTCCTTATTTTTGATTGATGAGTAATTCGTTATAATTTTTTCGCAATGTATCTGTTAACATCGACACTCCCTCACCATGTATTTACTGTTGTCAAGTTGTTCAACGGGAGATTAGTGACAGTTCGCTAGGTATGATATGTTTCGGGACGTAAAAATACATGTGTATATTATCGGCTACATTGATATACGAAAAGTGTCCAGTGCATTAAGAGGCGACCTTACACCTGATCGCTGGGACATGAAAGATCAAGGAATGATGTGGATGCTGTAGGCGATATAGGGAAGGAAATGTGTTGCTCGGATGGCAGAGATGGCAGAGGTTTCGGTGGCCCTCCCACAATGGTGGTGTCAGATTGGTCCGGGGCGTAGGGCGAGGTTGATTTCAGAGAAGAATCATCCAAAAGATGATTTTGTTTTTTCGCAGAAAAAACAGAAAGAGTGTCGTTTGAATCGCACTTCCCCACATGTCGTTGAACACAAATTGGCAGGACTGTATCCGTGCTGTTGTTTTCGGACGATACTTTGAACTTTCCAAGCCTACAAGAGACATTTTTGGTTAAAAAAGGAAGCCCAAACGGTGAATTTTCATACCAGGCAGTTGATGAATTTGAGGTTCCAAGTTTGGCACGGAGCCTCGATGTCGAAAACCTCGCGATAGAGTCAAAAGCAATCTTGTAGTGCTTCAGTGCTTCATCCGCAAACCCAAAAAAGGCGAAGAAAATAAAACCACAAGCAACTACGAGCCAACGTGTCAACTCCAGGATTGCCCCCGTTGCTTGATTGCGCCATACAACGGAGGGGAATTGGTCAACACGCGAAAAGCCTAAAACGGTCTAAGACAAGGTAGCCCTCCCTGACGAAAGACCTACCAAAATGAGTGTCTTCCCATGATATCCATGGGCGAATTTCGAATGAAGTGGCGTTGATACAGAGAAGGGCCAATGTCAACGGAAAACTGCACACAACCTGGACTCCGGCCAACGCCATGAGCCGAAAATATCGACGGGAATTAAGATTTGCGTTGGACGAGAGAATTTCCTTGAATTCCGTCCGTCTCTTTTGAAAAAGGAGAATCGTCATCACTGGGGATAATTAAATTCCAGCACTGCTGCCTGCATTACGAGCACGAACCGGAGTAGGTCCCGGAGAAAATACTAATGACAGTAGGTGGGCCGTCAAGGAGTACAAATGTCAAGGGCGTGTTGTAGGAAAACGGATAACAGCCGATATCTTCAAAGATGTCGAAGCGATGACCCTGTACCACGTACTCTAGGCGCAATGACGTTGTCAGTGGAATGATTAAGAATTAACTTATAAACAACGCACGAAGAACCATAACGATGATGGGGATCCCGACCCCGATCGCCAAATCAACACAGACTGCACGAAGTTTCTAGATGGAGAAGATCAAAAACCGGTTTACTTAAGGGAGTTGAATAGACAACTTACTTCACCTCTTGTCGGAGGGACACAACGGCTAACACAGGCGATATGGTAAAGGCGACGGTTGATACAGAGTGATGCAGCGGGGAATGCAACAGAATTTCCAACAATAATTTTAGCAGCTGGTGCAGATGGCGCGTGAGATCAATCAAGTACAAGAGGGGGGGGGAGGGAAGTAGCTCAGGGGGGTTGTACTGACATATGTCGCACCACACTGGTGCCCAATTTACGACGTTACCGTTCCAGATGATTGAGTTGATGAAGAAATTGAGGGAAGCCAAGGCTGTCCATATCGTGAAGAGGCACGTTCCAGTGTTCCATGCTGTTTTTTTATCTCTTTTCGTCACCCTACATCTTGGGAACAAAAGAGTCCCTGCGACTCACCTTCTAGATGCCAGGGTAAAGGGACTAAAGCCAAAACGACGGTGATGAAGGAAAATGCAGAAAAGACTTGATTTGAAGGGTACATAGTAAACGAAAGTGGGGCCGTCAAGGAGTTGGAAAGCAAAGAGGGTGAGCATTGTGGGACTCTTTAAAGCTCCAAGGGAAGTATCGCGACCAAGTTCCGAAATAGGACTTTAACTTGTGCAGAAAAGGGATGTTCTATTATTAGCCCTATTTGGATCGGCGGGCTAAGCCAAACGTGCATCTTGAAGCCTTTTCAGCAACACACTGACTCGGTCCTCCAGTCCTGTAACATTCCCTTTGACCACTTGTCGATTGTCTTCCATACTTTTCTCAATCGTGCATACGGCCTCTTCAAGTTCTTCAAGGGCGCTACGCATCTTTTTCTGGTCTTGTTCCAAGTCTCCAAGCGAGTTCTTGAAGTCCGCAGCTGCAGTATGCAGCATGGAGAGCGTGCGTAAGCGTGCCAGAATATGTGGAATGTGCGGCAACGAAGGTCCCAGCCTGGAAAGAAGAGGGAGCAGTTGCTCTGAGAGCGGAGAGGGTTGTGGGATGGCAATGGGTTGTGAGGGGTGTCGACGATGGTGCTGGGCAGCCGATGCACGATCAAGATCGGATAGCAGAAGCTTAAGCCGGCGAGATATGGAGTCAATATGCCGCGGTTGTGTGAGAAGCGTCAACTGACTATTCAGACGCGTAATCAGTGGAAGAAGCGGGGAGGGAAGAGGTGAGGTCTAAGGGGCGGTGAGCACGAAAGATGTCGCATTTGAAATGGTCGATACCTCGTCCAGAGTTGCGCTGGAGGCGCCCACCAGTTTCTCCAATTCTCCCACGCGCCTATCCATGTCAACGACGCTGTGAAGAGTTTTGTCACTAGATGGCTTGGTATCTTCAATACGTTGATTCTCCTTGTCTTGTTCCCCTCGGTCAACGCTCCCAGTGTCGCCAATAATCACGCCAACTAATTTGCTTCGGCCTTCCTTTTCCTTCCTTATTTTTTCCAACCTTCCCCGAACGTCAACTAGACCTCTAATAAGCTCTCCGGGGTCGAGACTCTCTTCATCTCTCTCTTTTTGTAACAACGGATTCGAAGGATCAGAGAGTTCCTCTTCAAGGGATGCCAGTTCGGATTGCAACGCACGAAGCCTCTGAGAGAGGGGGGGATTGCGTGATTTCACGGTCGCTGTGGGGGAAGTAGGTGAATGAAGGTAAGTATATTGGTTCTTGTTCCGATCTGTGCGATAGAAAGTAAGAGAGATCAGCTGGGTAGACTGGAGAACCTGAACAAACCACGTCTCCTCTCTGCCTTTATAAATTTCTTGCTAGCTTCCTCTGTTGCAAGTAAATTGCTGAGGTCGAGCTCGTCTCCCATGTTTAAATCTGTTCTGCCTTTGACGGTTGTACGAGCGATGGCGACGTCTTCGTCACTTGAGCCACCATCGTTGGGATGAGAAGATGAGAAGATGTCTTCTGTCTCGTAGATGTCGGGGGCGGTGTCCTAAAGGAAAGAGATATGAGCAGAGCAGAAAATAGGGAGGACGAAAGACGAACGATGTCTGGCAAATCTGCATACTTATTGCCGCTCATCGCGGTAAGAAGGAGAGATTTAATTTAATTCAATAAAACAAAAATTCGTCACCTGAGCGATTCGAACACTCGCGGTCAAAGACCAACCGCTTATCTAATATTTTATTAGCAGGCGATCCCGTTAACCACTCCGGCAAAGTGACATGCCAAATTATTTACAAATTTATCATTCACTCCTCTTCTGATGATTCGCTCCCTTTCTCAAACAGAAATGATATACTTCCGCCTGCCTCCTCTCCCTCCTGCACAAGTTTGCGAAGAGCATGGTCGTGAATGAGGTCGTGACACCCAGATCTCTGACAATTGATATGCTTCCATTCGCTCAGCAACGCCAAAGCAGCTTTCTTCTTCTGAAGTTACGGAGACAATAACCCGTCAGCTATCAACTCGAGCTGTATATCAATCACCTACCGCTGTGTCCACAGGGTCTGACGCGTCCATTTTCACATTCGATGCTGCAATAAATCCCCTCTCCAACACATTATCCTCCGTGTTGGGGTCCACAGGTTGTACTTCTTCGCAAGTATCCGAGGGGCGGCCACCCGACTCTTCGCATTGGCACTCGAGCAAGTCATGCGTGTTGCATATGGTGTCAGGATGGATGCGAAAGATATCCCGGAGCTGTACATCGGTTGAATTTTTGAAATGAAACTGGAGCTGTATATGTACCTCTTTGCGAGAAAATGAATCAGTTTTAGATGCGGACGACGAGCCCTAGAATGGATGAGCCTGATGGTCAGCTTTCTCTGCAATGAAAAATATTTACCGCCGATCCAATGAGAGCTGAAGACACAACGTTAGAAAGGACGAATAATGGCAAGGAGAGGAATAATTTTACATGCGCTCAATCCGAGTTTAGTGACTTGTCTTTGATAGATTTTTTCTATTCGTCATTCAAGCCAGGCTCAATACTGATTCATTCCTGTATATGCGCCTCTTACCGTCGATTGCACCAGTTGTCAGGAACCGGTATATGAACACGGGTCGTTTTTGTCCATCCCTACATGGTAGACTGGTAAGAGAGAAGTCAAGATTTGACGTTGCAAACTATTCACCGGTGGCATCTCGCCATAGATTGCAAATCGTGACTGTCTGAAATCAGCGTCGGTGTCAATTGTGTTCGCCGTCCAACTAACCTGGGATTCCAGTCGGAGTCTATCAAGCAAAGTCTTGAAGCACCTTTCAATGTTGCACTCAGTTTTCGTTGAAGCAGAGTGCCTTTGGGTGCATACCAATGAGATTGATTCCAAGCCCTCCTACGCATGTTGATAAGCTGGCTTACAGCACGAAGAGAAAAGGAAAAAACCAACCAGCTTTTGAGCTGAGTAGAAATATGACTGCTCGAAAATGGTCTAAATCGTTCCAAAAGCAATCAAGAGTAGCTTACAGCTACTTCTTTGAGACACGTTGTTGAAAGCGTTAACGTATTCTTGTCTCTTGACTTGCGGAGTTTGCCTGTGTCCGCGTACCGTGGGTGATCATGCAAATCAGTAATGAACGGAAATTCCCCACCCATCTAATCGGTAATACGAATAACCCTTTTTCTGACAGAAGGCCTCTAGTATGTTCAGCGTCGATGTATAATGAGAAACCAGGACGCATTTTTCTTCAGTGGTCTAATCCTTCGTCAAAATCATAAACACCAAACGGGAGGGACATACGTGGCGGATGATGGTCAATAACTTTGCAAGAGCGATAAGCTTCCCTAGTTCGCGAAAAGTTGGTATTCATCATCAATGGAACTATGATGAAAAAATGTTACCGCTCAATGAAAAGTCCCCAAAATGAGTGGTGTCCGGGAGTAACCCCAATGCTTCGTCAACTCCAGTTCTTAGGATGTACGGAGCATCACCGCTTGTCTTGATCTTGGCCTTATCCGCCGCCGCTTTCAATAATATTGGACTATTGCTGATTTTCGTCAAAATGTTTATTAAAGCAAGAGACTCTGCTGTTGAGCTCTGCACAAGATCAATCAGCCTGTCAGGCCGGAGGATTTTTGAGAACATAGATAATTGGAGGGCAGTTGGGGTGACAAAAACCACGTATTCATCTGCATGGTCACGTAAGCAACGGCGGATAGGCCTAATTGCTACACTTGCATTTGGGAGGAAGATGGTTTTTGAGAAGGGTGGCGTCTCTCCTGAGAACAAAACTGTTGGAAATCGAAAGCAACTTAGAACAGAAATTCATATGAGTACTGGTAATGGGCGACAGGTTCGCTCAGTACCTGAGCTGTGCGTGTCTCGCCAATCTCGATCTCTTTTGCAGAGGCATCTGGAGCTCGACTCTTCAAGATTGGCGACTCATAAACTCGACGGAAAACATTGTAATCATCTACAGAATGGGTATGAAAGTCGATGTTTTGATCAAGTAGAACACCTACCAAGCAAGCCGGGGTTACAAAATTCAGCCTGTTCGGAATAATGTCAAGTAATCAAACAAAAATAAGGGGGATGAGCCACCAAACTTGCCATCGCATGGAATTCTCCAAGATCATTCTGAATCGGGGTACCTGAGAGGATGACGCGTCGAGGAGTTCGAAGAGCTTTGAGTATAGCAGTCGTCTTGTTGTTAGCGGACTTTAACCTATGACCTACGCACACGGTCAGCCATTAGACCAAAGATTAAAGCAGGCATTGAATACCTTCATCGCATACAATCAAGTCAATCGCTGGGCTATGTGATAGAATTCCTTAAAAAGAGATATGTTGCAACAAGGGAGACTTGCACGGACACGCCTGACGAAAGAGTGTCTCTGAGAAATTTGTAAGATAAAGGTCAGTTTAACCACCTAACCATATCTTACATAACTGTTCGAAGCCGCTCGTAACCGATGACCAAAACATGCTGGTTTTTGCTGAAGAAAAAGATTGATGAGAAAATATCGCGCGTGAAAGGAGTGCTATACTGCTGACTTGTAAAAAAATTGGTTGACGCGGCTTTTGTCTTTCTCGCAGATCACGACCCCGACACGATCTTTTCCAAGCCATTTATTGAACTCGGCCTTCCAATTCTGAGATGATAATCCCTCAGCTTTATATTCACTTGAGACATTCTCGACGTACGGTAGTCAAGGACACAGGACACACGATAAGAACTTTCTTGGCTGCTGGCTCTTTGCTACCATATAAATTTTGTTCTGATAAAGCAAGGTGTGTGAGCGGGAAGTGAGAGGTTTTTCTAATAACAACGAACTGAGCAATGTCCAGATCAAGGCGATCGTCTATCATTTAATTGAGCTAAGTGAAAAGAATGGCTTGCACTTATTAACCCACTTGTAACGTCTTCCCGAGACCCCTGCCATTGATGTACAGTGGGAAAATAGTTGAATGAATGAGGATAAGATTCTCACATCTCATCGGCGAGAATACAACCTTGACCTTCATGCTTCCTCAGGCCCATAACACACTCATACAGAAACATGACACCTTGTGAGAGTTGTTCAGAATAGAGCCTGACCGACGAAACACCGGTTAGCCAACCTTCTTTCTGGTGTGGCCTCATTCGCCGTGAGAGTATGGGGTCCAAAACAACAGGCACGACATTGAGATTGCTACTTTCTGAGAAGCTTGAGCGGAAAAAAAAGGTGACCACATACTAAGTATTAAACCTTTTCGTATGTTCTTTACTTGGGAATTTCATAACAACGGCATCAGCGGCATCGGGATCGTGCCTGAGAGAAACAACGATGTCAAAGGGAGGGGTGTAAATGAAGATATTACTGACAGTGGGCCTTTGGGCTTAGATTTTGGTATTGCATAGAAAGACGCAGGGGAAATAAACTCATGAGCAACGGATGGGTTCGTCGTCGACCCTTGACCGCTAAAATGTAGGGGATCTTCGACATGGGAGGTTGACTCTTCAGGCAGACTGATCTCTTTCATGTCGGGAAGCTGCGACCTAGAAATTTCGCAATCAAGTTGGAATTCCTTCCCGCTAATATATGCACTGTAGCCCGCGCAGAGGAGCTCTCCCTTCCAAGCGGTGCTTCCCATGCTATGATAAGTCAGACAAGGTTGTAATATTTTAATCAAGCACCTGACCCACATTTTACCATCTTCACTTATCATCGTCAACTTGTCGCCTTCATGCGATATATATGCGTCTCCGTCCCAAGTTTTATGCTTTTTGTTTTGTTGTTTCCTCCTAGGGACATCCTTAGTGGTCAAACAGTAAGGATGTTACGGAGTGCACACACCAATTGGCAGTCCAGTAAGACTTTCGAACGTTCGAAGCCACTCCATCGAAATTCTGTGGGGGCCCATTCTCTGATTTCAGACATCCTGCGCGGACGCCAGGGGGCGCCCCTTCTAATGGCTTCTTCATCACGACGGGAGAAACAAATTTCTTCACGTGAGCCAAATCGTTTTGAGTTTCAAACGCATCACGTCCTTGAATGCTATTGTGCCGGCCAAAGCATTGACCTGAAAGAAACTCCGTCCTTAGAACGGGCCGATCCAGTTCAACCTCTTTGGCGCCAACAAAAAAGCTCTTTCCTTCGAATAGGGGTGCTTCGGCTTTGCCAGTGGACATGCTTCAAAATGTATTCTTCTTTGGTAAAAGTTGTCAGGAACGTAACTTTTTGAACTCACATTTTGCCTTCAGAGTCAAATAGGGTGCATTTACTACGGTTGACAACAAGAATAGCATCACCATCCCATGTTTTATGCTTCTTGTATTGACGGTTTCTCCTTGAATGACAAATGAGAAAAAGGTCGTTTGGAAGAATCTAAGAGGGAACAATACCATTGTACCATCCATACTAGTTCTTCGTCTACTGAGGTGGAGGCGGCAGCTAAGCCTAGACCTGTGGTAAATCGCTTCCTGCTCGAAAGTTCATCGTCGACCAATTTCCTTTTGGGAGGCCGGAGTTCTTGGAAGGGCGGCATTCGTGAGCAACTGGCAAGGCCGTCACGATGCAAACAAAAGTTATGTAACGCAGTCATGAACGGCACGTGATGTGACGGATCGCGAAATCAAACCCCTGGCTTGCCCTTTGTGTTGCCTTTGTGTCCTCTTCGACTCGCCCAATGGGAGTTCCTGGATTATGGGATGTAAGTGTTGATTCTCTATTGCTATTTTTATTATTATTATCAATCTGACATTCAAGATCTTGAACAAAGCTGGCAAGTCTCGTTCCTTGGTACACCTTGCCGTCGTCGATGGATTTGAGAAGAATGTTTCGCGTAGGTGGGTTCTGAATTGACTTTCAGTGATTCCGCGTTTATTCAACTGAAGCACTCAGGCGTGCATACAGGGTTGGCATCGACGCCAGCATTTGGTTCCACCACGCTGCCTTTAGCAAGGGTGGGGAAAACTGGGAGCTTCGGACTCTCTTCTTTCGATTGATTTCCTTATGTGCGTGACCTTTACTATCATCATATTCAATCATCTCAATTCCCCATTCTCCCCCAGTAAAGCTACCGATCTTGCCATTATTTGTTTTCGATGGAAGGGAGCGGCCCAAGGTTAAGGTGTGTTCTCTTTGTATTGGAGGATACGGGTACCAGGCCGACCATGATTGTAGCGGGGAAGCAGGTTGGGAAAGTCAGGCTCTCATGCACTTTCTAAGAACTTCAAGGAGTTCCTTGATGCGTTCGGAATAGAATGGAGAGAGGTACGCAGAGTAATTGGTTTGCACTGCCAAATCATAAACATAATCTAGGCGAGAGGAGAAGCGGAAGCGGAACTGGCTTACCTTAACCAGAAAGGTTACATCGACGCAATCATGTCAGATGATTGTGATGTTTTCATTTTTGGTGCTCGCACCGTGATAAAGAAGTTTGCTACCTCCTCTACGTCTTCCAATCCGTTCTCAACTCATCATCCGCTATCAGCATGTCGGTCAAGTTGTCAGGAAACAGAAACAACCCTGCGTTGAATTTAGAGAACAAAAAAGACGCCCATCATGTCATGCTCTACACAGCAGAAGCGGTCAAAGACAATACAGAAATTGCTCTGACCAGGGGTGGTCTCGTTCTCTTTGCACTTTTGTCAGGCGGAGACTATCACAAGGTCTGGCTAGCGTTGAATGCAAGATGCTGTATCTAAACCCTGTCCAATACTAGGGTGTCGGCAAGGTTGGAAAGGCCCTTGCTCATGGCCTCGCTCGTTGTGGTTTCGGTGACCAATTGTTGGAGGCCTACAGTCAGCCCCCGGGAGCTTTCGCCACATTCTTATTTCAGTGGAGGTCAAACATAAACTCTGAACTGAGGGACAATTCTCGTGGTTTTCTTCCCCATAAATACACTATGGTCCTTCCTGACGACTTTCCCGACCTTGACGTGTTAGAAAAGTACGCCAACCCTCTCAACAATGGGCAACCCGGAAGTCGAGGATGCAGCCCACTCCGAGATAAAGGTAGCCTCGACCTCGGGCGAATCGCCGGTCTCTGCGAGAAGTATTTCGAATGGGGGTATACGTCAGAGATACTGAAGAGATTTAGGAGCATGATGTGGCCCGCTGCCGTCATGAATATTCTACGACGTGCTGTTCTCGAAGCCGATGAGAAGGAACAAAAGATGGGCAACCTTGACGCAGGTTCTCCTCTCCTCTCCCGTACTTTAGTTGTAGGGACGCCGGCTTCCCTCATACAAAAGTATCTCGGTCGCACCAACCAGGCGGATATAACCGACAGATATGCAGAGGTGTTCGTGAATCCAGGTCCACAAACTCGGGGGAGACAATTACCTGATGTGCCCGACCCCTTCCCTCTCATTCGTAAAGTTGTGGGAACTCGACGGCATGCATCCACCGACTACCTCCTGGAATACCAGGTCGAAATAATCCCAAGCCA
Organism: Laccaria bicolor S238N-H82; assembly: GCF_000143565.1. Lineage (NCBI taxonomy): Eukaryota > Fungi > Basidiomycota > Agaricomycetes > Agaricales > Hydnangiaceae > Laccaria > Laccaria bicolor. Next base: position 459,268 of record NW_001889876.1, read on the forward strand.
ATTAGTCACCCTCACTCGGTCGGGCATTCGAGGAATTCGACCAGAACCTTCACAGGCTGAGCGTGGTACAAAAAAGTCAGTAGAGCTTTCTGACAGCAGCTTGCTGCTATGGATACCAGCTTCTGTCCTGTGTCAAGTTCATCCAGCCATCATTGAGGATTTCGCTTCTTCGGAACGTCCGCGGAAACGAAAGATAAAAGGGGCTTCCGCTACTGAAGAGAAGTCCTCTTTAGGCGCTGTGTCCGGGTCCTCAGTGGAGTCTGAAATAAATCATGGATTCCTGTTTTCATTTCCAGATCCCGGAAACATTTCCATAGACGAGGGCGGTAGTGTCGATGACGACGCCTCTATCGACGGGATTGAGCTAGACGATAGCAATCCATGCTCTAAACTTGACCGACTGTTTGATCAAATCTTGGACGCACCTCTAAAAGCTTGCTCTGTAAAAAGGAGACCTGAGCAACGCGAACTTGAGATGGAAAAGCCTCCCAAACGACACAAAACGAACAAGTCTACCTCCCCAGCACCATCTTATACCCGAAGAGTTGAGCCTATCACGTATGGCGCAGACATCCCTGATCTAACTGACTCTGACGACGACCTCCCGTCACATTTATTAAAGTCTTCAAGTCCCAGGAGGTATCCATCCCACACCAGAGACTTTATAGATCTCACATAACAACATATTTTTATAATATACTACATACCCTAGTTTTGTCCAATCGCTTTTAGATTATGTATATCTATGGTGTGCGTCGCGTCGCTGAACTAGCAAGTTGGTCGATGCTCCATTTAGGTCGTGACTCTATGTCGTACTCGTCAAAATCGTTGGCCAGGAAACGGTGCATTGAAGCCCAGCCTATCATGACCGCATTATCTGAATTGCGGCGAGTCAAGCAAAGATGACATGTAAAGTGAACATAAAGCCATGCCTGTGCACAAGGGAGGTGGAGGGAACACCAAATCAATTGAAAGAGCTAAATCTGCTTTCAATATACACTGGTGAAGCCTGGTTGAAAAAGTGTCAGTAAACAGAAGGGTTGATATGGAAATTTGATACCTCTCACGAAGATACTGATTGCTCGCCACACCCCCGCTAAGTACGACATGCCTAACAGGTATATCCTTTTGTTGACACCATTGCAATCCAAGCAGAAGCTTGTCCTCGAGTTGTGCCATTGCAGACTTTTGAAACGCACGAGCTATTGCCATCCTTGTAGGCAAATCGATGTTATTGATTCCACCAAGGGTTTCGATATATCTTTCGACACGAGAATGCAACCCAGAATAAGAAAAAGACAATTTCCCCGCCATAGTAACTCGAGGAAGTGGTATGACGATAGAGTCTGTGTCGACTTTTTGAGCACAGAATTTTTCCAGAGCATCTCCAGGGCCAAGGGAAGTCCACTTCAAATCCAACAATTTTGATACTTGATCTATGGCCCTTCCAATGCTTTCATCGACAGTTGTAGCCAGAATTTGGAACGAGTCAAGTGAAGTAGCCAGAAGGAGGAGTGTGTGGCCTCCTGACACCAGCAAACTGAGAAATGGAAACTTTGGAGGGTTCGAAGATGTCAAAAGAGGGGTCAGGGCGTGGCCTTGCTAAAAGGAAGGGGTGGTGAGTGGGTAGGCAACCAAAGTGCAGGTGTAAAGCACCATATGGTGAACTCCAACGATAGGTTTGTTCAAAGCTGCTGCAAGTGTCTTTGCTGCATTCATTCCGACGCTCAAACAGCCTGGCATACCGGGGCCTCTTGTGAAAGCAATGCCATTGATGTCCTTTACAAGATCGACATTCGCTTCCTTCAGAGCGCGACGAACTGCGTAGGGCTGGGAATGGGGGTCAATATGCGAAATTTAAAAGGTGATGAGGGGGATGAACCATGTTTCGCTGATGGGCATCAATGGCGGTTATTGGGTATATTCCTCCATACTGCTCGTGTAGATTGTTCTGCTTGATGACAACGTTCGAAAGGATAGATTTTGAAGAGTGAACTACGGCTGCGCAAGTGTCGTCTGCAGATGATTCAAAGGCAAGGACTGTGAAGGAACGGGTGTGGTTCAAGGAGAAAGGAAGACGACGAAGCAAAATCATGCTAAGTCTGTGCTAAGTACTCATCAAGTACTTTGCTTTAAATAAATATTATTACATAATATAAACTCTTAAATTTTGCGCCCATCTTAATCTCGTTTTTACTAACTTTCAACCATCTCATCATGTCCAGATTTTTCAGGCAAGCAGGAGATTCTGACTCTGACTCTGATTCAGAGTCAGAGTCAGAGCTCATGACCAGCGGTGACGAAGAAGCCCCGTCAAAGCCGACAGCTTCAGCCCCCAAGCCAGCAATGTCCCGGTTTCTCAAAACAGCTGGCTCAGACTCAAGCGACTCAGAATCAGAAGAATCCACAGATACGGACAGTGAAGCAGGACCTGAGGGAGACGGTGATGAAACAGATGATGAGGGTGAACGTCCAGGTGTCCGAATCATTAGTGCGCAAGAGAAGCGATTGAAGGAAATGGAGGCTACAGGCAAGGTTATGGAGAACGCTCTCAAAATTAATGATTGGGTGGCTATTTCTACCGGCGAGTTTTTAACATTGGTTTTGGAATCTGTGGCTGAACGTATCACTTCAAGAATTTGATAAACTCGTCCGCATGATCCAGAGACAACATAACGTCTCAGAGCCGATCCCGCCTTTTTATGTCCGAACGCTAGTTAACTTGGAATCTTCTATCAACAACGCCCTTGTCAAAGAAAAAGAAGCGAAGAAAAAAATGAACGCTACAAACGCCAAGGCCCTAACAGCGATGAAGCAAAAGATAAAAAGGGCAATCAAGGAGTACGAGACGGATGTCAAAAAGTACCTGGAGGTAGCTATCTATCACAAGTGAATGTTCGGAAGATCTAATCAACACGCAGGATCCTGAAGCCTTCAACCGCGAGTACGCCGCACTGGTTTCGAGGGAGCCAATTGCACCTGCTGCCCCTGGTTCCCGTGGAGCAACGGCTACCACAGGTGATGATACCACTGTCGAGGAATTCACCACGGTTGGAAAGGGTGGACGAGGTGTTCAGTTCACCTCCGAGGGCATATTCAAAAACCTGCACGCTGTTCAAGAAGCTCGAGGAAAGAAGGTAATTTCAGCCATTCACCGACTTTCGTTTACTAACTTGCTTCGCGCAGAATACGGACCGCGCCGAACAGATCCGCATCCTAGAGAAACTCCTTGAAGTGGCAGTTACTCCATACCAGAGAATCCGTGTTCTTCTTGCCCTGATCTCTTCGCGGTTCGACTACAACTCTTCCGTCTCAACACATATGCCAACGGAGTTATGGTTAGCCGCACAGCGAGAAGTGGATCAGCTCGTTTCAATAATTGCATCGGACTCCAACTTTTCCATTCAAGAGGTCACAGAAGACTATGATGAACTTGTTGAGCGCTCTGCTTCAACAGAACGAGGAGTTGTTCACGTCCGAGGCTCTATCATAAGCTTCATTGACCGTCTGGACGATGAATTTACTCGTAGTCTACAAAATATTGATCCGCACGGAACCGAGTACGTGGATCGCCTCAAGGACGAAAAGGTTCTATATTGCACAATATGTCGCGCTCAAGCCTTTTATGAAAAAACAAATCAAAATGACCCCCTTGGACGAGTTATCATGAGAAGACTGGAACATATCTATTCAAAGGTATGTGAGCGTTGATTTACTTATTTCGTCCGCTTCTTTTGGGTACGGGGATTGCTTACAGACGATATCACAGCCCAACGCCGTGGTACAGGCACTGGAAGCAGCTGTGGATGATTCTGATGTGAAACCTTCAATGACTCTTGTTGCACAAGGAGGCACGGCGGCCCTCGTCCACGGCCTTTGCGTTCATCTCTACAAAGCTGGGAATTCTCTTTTGAGAACACGAGCAATGCTCAGCCACATCTACCACCACGCTCTACATAACGACTTTCACACTGCGCGTGATATGCTTTTGATGTCTCACTTGCAGGAGTCAATTCATTCAGCTGACGTGGCTACTCAAATTCTCTACAATCGCACTGTTGTGCAGCTTGGATTATGCGCCTTCCGATCTGGATTGATCAAAGAGGCCCAGGCGACACTACAGGATATATTCACTACTCAGCGAGTAAAGGAACTCCTTGCACAGGGCGTCCATCAACAACGCTTCCAAGTGTTAACACCCGAACAAGAAAAGGCGGAAAAGCAGCGGCAGCTTCCCTTTCACATGCACATAAACACAGAATTGCTAGAAGCCGCGTTTCTTGTCTCCAGCATGCTCATCGAGATCCCCTTACTTGCAAGCATCGACTCTGAAGAATTGAAACGCAAGGCAATTTCAAAACCATTCCGAAGATTACTGGATTTTGCTGATCGTCAAGTTTTTACCGGCCCACCTGAGAGCACGAGAGACCATATCATGCAAGCTAGCAAGGCATTACAGGACGGTGAATGGGAGACATGTCGTGACTTAATTCAGAGCATCAAAATTTGGAGTCTGATGCCCGAGGCTGCCGCGGTCAAGGAAATGTTAGCCAAGTGGGTTGCCCTCCCTTGTTCTTGATTGCTGCTCAATCTTGTACAGGCGCATCCAAGAACAAGGCCTGAGAACCTACCTTTTCACATATGCACCCCATTACAGCACTCTTTCTCTTTCTCTTCTCTCCAGAACCTTTTCTCTATCCCTTCGGACAGTCTCGTCGATCGTTTCCAAAATGATTTGGAATGAAGAATTGTCGGCGTCCCTCGATCAGTCAGGTGGCATTGTTCTTTTTCATAGAATCGACCTTTCACGCCCTCAACAATTGGCACAAGTTATTGCGGAAAAGGTGGCGGCTATGGTGGATCAGAATGAGAAGGCGTTGGACGTTAAAATGGGTGGCACGGGTGGTTGGGGCGAGAGGACCGATGGCAGCAAAGGGGAAAAACGAGGTGAACAGACACAAGAACGTAGAGGCCGAGGAGAGAGAACAAGGGGTGCTCGAGGTATGTTCTGACTATTTGGCCGTGCGTTGTTGCTGAAAGATTTTCTCGAACAGGTGGCTCCCGTGGGGGACGTGGTACACGATTTTCTCAGGGTCTTGGCAATCAGATGCCTGGTCAGTCAACTCAGAGAGCAAGTTGATCGCGTGGTTTGCAGTTGGTGATGGCCATCTCTTCGAAAACATCGCCATCCCACATATTATTGTGTAATGACATTATCCATCACACTCGCTACTTTCATCGCCTTCAATTCCGTCACCGACTGCGGCAGTCCAATCCGAAATATCCAGCTTCTCGCCTTTGACAATGTCTGCGTCAGAGGTATATTATCAGCAGCATCCCAATGAGAAAGATTTATTCATTGAACTAACCTCCGGGACCAATGTCATATCCAGCCTGAGTAACGCAACGGGCAAGTTCTGACTTGGTTCCGACTTTGGTGTTTTTTCCCAAAATACAGCCATCCAATTTAGCTCTAGGCAAATCAGATAAGAATATAAAACTTTAATCGAGGCTGCCTGCTAAAACCCACCCATCTTCAATAACACAGTGGTCGAGAAGCACAGATGCAGAGATCTTTGCACCCTTTCCAATGACACAGTGCCGCCCGATGATCGACTTTTTTATCGTTGTGCGTTCTGAGACCTGAGTAAAATCTCCAATGATGGTGTCGCTAGCAATCTGAGCCTTCTGGTCTATCAAAGAACGATTTTTGGGATCAGATGGGAGTGCATAGGTAACCCCGTTGAGAGCCTAGTGATGACTTGTGATGAGGAAAAGTGGTAAGTAAGAGATGAAGAACCAACCCGTCGATTGATCTCTAAAAAATTGTGAACGGTGTTTACACGCAGAGCGAATCCCGATTCTGCCCGGTGAATAACTACTCCTATTTTCAAACCAGTCTTCAGATCTTGCTCCGCATCAGAATCCGTCGGGGATGGAGGAATGGACATGGTGGATTCCTGTATTGGACCCGCCAACTCCAGCCGACGAGATAGTAGGGTGGAGTGTCTCAGGGCGAGACGTTGAGATGTTGTGTCAATCACTGGATTCAACACTGTTTGTCTTCCTCAGTGGAGAATATTTCAAAAAGCGCAGGTAAGCCAACCGTGCTTGTACTTTTCCCTCTTTGCTCGTTGATATTGAACCCTACAAAGCCAAGGCAGAAACTCCTGCCTGAAACCATCGAAATGGCGTTTTATATGAAGGAGGTCAAGAACGGATCTTCGACAAACATAAACATGAGAATCTTGCAAGGAGGATGAGAGGATAGCTCGAGGGTGTCTGTCTGGAGTCAAGAATGAGTAAACACGGATGAAAGAACTGACGAACCTCGACAACATTGCCATTCTCAGTTCTAATTCGTCTGTGTTGCGATCAACGTCATCGGACGTATCGATGTAAAGGAGTGTTCCAGTGAGATCATCCCATATAATGGGGCTGGGGGCAGGAAGTGGGCCCCATTCATCTACCAAAGCAGCTTTGTCTGGCTTGTAGGCTGAGTACCAGCAGGTGGTTGCAACACAACCCTCTGCAACGGAGTCTACGCGAAACTTGTTGAGCAACATACTTAGTGGAAGGGTGGGTGGCGGGATAAAATCGCAGGGAACAACAACAAAGTCTTCTGGCACCCGACTTGAAAAGTGACGAAGGAGAGTGCACGTTCCCACACCGCCATCCTGAGACTCGTCAAATGTCTGAAGATCGATACGAAGCGATGAAGACGTGACATCGGAATGGATGTAGTGGTAGATGGATGGGCGATGGCTTGTAGGGCAGATGAGCAAAACGTCTATAGATGAAAGTCAAAACAACAGACGCAACGCAAAGAATTGGCGTGTACCTCGGATGCCAGATTTCTCAATCCAGCTTAGGGTATATTCAAGCATGGGTTTATTTGCGACTGGGAGAAGAGCTTTAGGACATGGTTCGTCGCCATAATCTCCTGTAAGAGGCAGGAGCCTTTATAAATTAGTTGATTGAAGGCTGTATGATGAACAGAGCTTACTCGTTGCCGAATCCAGCGAGTACAATTGCAAGAAATTCTCGCTTCACCGAGTCCAACTTGACGCTGTCAATATCCATTGAAATGAGGGACTCGAAGGAAACTTGATAAGATTGTAAAGTCACATGATTATCATTTCTCCCTCTCCACCATCGTGGCGATGGCTCAACCCTCTGTTCATCAGTTATACCAGCGTCTAGAGACCGTCGGGAAAGGTGCTTACGGCTCCGTTCATAAAGGGAAACACATCCCAACAGGCAACGTTGTTGCTCTCAAAATTATCAATCTCGACACACCCGACGACGATGTTGGCGACATCCAGCGTGAGGTTGCTTTGTTGACTCAGTTGCGCGATGCGCCCAACATTACCAAGTATTTTGGTTGTTATATGGATGGTCCTCGTGTCTGGATAGTAATGGAATTTGCCCAGGGCGGAAGCGTCCTGTCTTTGATGAAGGCTTCCAAGGACGGTTGCATAGAGGAGAAGTACGTGTCAGTCATCATCCGAGAGGTTCTGGTTGGCTTGAGTTACCTCCACAAAGTGCCCGTTATTCACCGAGACATGAAAGCTGCCAACGTACTCGTTACCGCTACCGGAAAAGTGATGATATGCGACTTTGGCGTCTCTGCACTTTTAACAACAACATCAAGTAAACGGAACACTTTGACGGGGACACCCTATTGGATGGCTCCAGAGGTCGTCCAAAGTGTTCCTGCATACGATACAAAGGCTGATATCTGGAGTCTGGGAATTATGATATATGAGATGGTTAAAGGATCTCCCCCTCATTCCAATCTCGATAAATTCCAAGTCATGGACCTAATCCCTAGGGCAAAACCTCCACGGCTTCTTGAGGGCGAAGGTGGGAAAGATATGCGGGATTTTATGGCGCTCTGTCTTAAAGAGTCACCTGTGGAGGTAATTTGCTTTCACCTCTTCGACGTCAAGAGGTCGTTGACACACACAGCGTCTTCCCGCAGACGAGCTGGCGAAGACTAAATGGATGAAATCTGTTTCCAAGGTCGGATTGGCTACTCTGAAAGATCTAATACTTCGGCTACAACAAGCTGGGCCACGTGCCAGTCTCGCTGAGCCCTTGGACTGGGAAGGCGCAGATAACGAGTGGGTTTTTATTCGGAAATGTCTTCATATGCTTTGTTAGTGATTCTTTTAACCAATTAGGATGCTCGATTCTCTTATCGACGACCCCAATCCATGGGAGTTTGATACAGTACGGGGACGCTCCTCTCTCTCAATCGTGCACGACGAGGACGCTAACGAGGCTATCTACGCACCTGAGGAGAATAACTCTGGGCTGGCAACCCTTCGACCTCACGCTTCTTCCACACTACCGTCCTCTTTGCGCCTTCTCTTTGAAAACACCGCGCAATCTCAGCAAGATGTGAATCGCTTTCAATCGTCTCAAAAATCCGACGTCATTGCACCATCGCCCACCATAACCCCTGTTTGGGTAAGTGGTGGAGTAAGAAGTGGTCCTCCTGACTTTACTGGAGATCAATCAGAGAAGCCTCTAACGTCTCGCTCAGCGACGCGGAGCCACTTTAACACGCCCATACCACCTTTAGACAACGAAATTCTATCGCCCTCTTTTGCTGATGCAATTCAGCGTCACGGACATCACGATGCTTCAACTATGCCGCCAGCCGCAGAGCCTGTCAGCTTCAAAAATTTGAATCAACGAGGCACTTTTGACGTAACGATACGGGGGGATGTCAGTTCGAGCTCTATCTCAGGTTTGCCTTCTACGTCAGCGCCATCGCCTTTACCTTCAAATTTTGATGGCGCACGACTTCAGAACCCAGTTTCTGAATCTGTGCGAAAGGAACAGTCATCAGCTACCACCTTTCAATTTCCCCCTTCCGCGAACTTGATAGTTCTTCCAGACCCGATACCCCCCCGTCGGTTGCACGGTTCGCCGACTCGTCCAAGCACCTCTGGTTCGTCTGGCCAATCGATCACTCACCAAAGCACATACTCGTTAGATACGTCAGCTTCCACACGCCACCCACGTCAACTTGGACCAGTGTCACCTTCCCCCATCGCGCGAACACGATCAGCCACAACGCTTCCGCCAACAAATCCCTCATTTTCTGAATCTCCAAACTCGCGCAAGGGACCTTTTGGTCTAGAAACTAACAGCAGTGCTTTGCTCCCTTCTTATAAGCCGCCTGGCCCCCTTTCTATTGACAGGGGTATACCGGATTCTTTGCCTATTGGACACTTATCCCTCGGAACTCCGGGTCTCAAAGATGTTCTCAAGGTGTGCTATATAAGAAACCTTCGTCTAACTTCAAGTTGAATTTTTATTAGATACCATCGCTTACAACTGAGCACCATCTCGGAATGGCTGATCTTCTGCCCCCATCTCCATCTGCCGTTGCCAGCGGGCCACGATTGTTTACTCCGGTTGCCAGCAACCTCGGGTCCATCGTTCAAGGGTCCAAAAGAGACGATCCTCGTCTAATTTCCGACGTGCGGGACTTCGTTGCATCACCAACGACATCACCCTTCATTAGACCCTCTTTATCTGAGGCCGGCATGGGTGGAACCCCGGAGCATGAGCTTAGCAATTTGAGTGACCATTTTTTTCCCCAATCGGCGAGGCTGCGACCTGTAGGATATCTAGATTATCCTTCCCTGATTGTCAGCAAAAACCCCCACAAAGAGTTGATGCGGACAATTGATGACCTATCCCGCTGGTTAGCAGTGGTTGGAGGGGGACTCGACGGGATACTCGAGCAGTCTAGCATCAATATGATCGCCGAAGAACAATCTGCTACACACGAATTGGAGGAGCAAAAAAGGACCTATTCATCGGACGATTTAGCTATATTTTAGCATCCACTGGTGAGTGGGCAGCTGTAGCGATATCCACAAATTTGAAATTCATTTTGTCCGATCGTAATAGTGTTGGGGCATTACTTCAATACTATATAGAAAGGTATCCTCTAGAAATTAGGTATTCGGTAATGATGCGAACTGCATCAACGACCTCGGTTTCATCCGTTTTGATATGAATTTCTGGCGCTTCTGGCGCCTCGTACGGAGCTGATACCCCAGTAAATTCTTTCAGTTTATGAGCTATCTGATAAATCGATGTTTCAGGAGAACTGATGGCCTAACCTTTGATTTCCCCCGCTCTTGCCTTTCTGTATAATCCTTTAGGGTCTCGTTCTTCCACTACTTGGAGTGGTGCATCGACGTAGACCTCAACGAACGGTAATGATGCCTCGTGGTGTAGTTTCCTGGCTATGGCTCTATCTGCAAGATAGGGAGATATGAAAGCGGTGATGGATACGCATCCCGCATCTGCAAACAGCTTGGACACCTCAAGAAACAATGGCAGATTAACAATTATAGTAGGTCGATGAAGCTGTCTCTTTACCCACCTCCCCTATTCGTCGTATGTTCTCGTTCCTAGACTTTTCATCGAAGCCAAGGTCTTTATTGAGTCCAAGTCTGATATTGTCGCCATCAAGACGATAGGTGAACTTGTGCAGTTTCAGTAAATGCTGCTCAAGCGCGCAGGCAATGGTTGACTGGACTTGAAGATCAGGAAAACGATACGATCGAAGCGAAGTTGTGCAACTTTTCCGCTTGCGCTGAGACCCGTCAACCAGATGGTGACGCCTTTCTGTAGTAATAGCTGCGTCCGCTCTGTGCTAGTTACGGAACCTTTGAAATCCAACGTCAAGGGAGAATGCTGGGGCAGGGAGGGAGCGCACCTGGATGGAAGGTAATATTGACAGCCATCTCCGGGGAAAAGAAAAAAAAAGGGAAAGAAAGAAAGTACAGTCATTCATGATCACCAGTCATTGATATAAAATTTTGTAATTTCCCCATCTCATAACCATCCCTCAAAATCTAAGTAGTCCAAAATACAAGAATACACGTATAGAATCAAACTCCAAAATTCTACATTCTTTCATCTCCACCACGCTGAAGCATAAAGGTTTGGGCGAAAACAGGGGCCACAATCAAGCATCTGAGTTTGAAATGGCAAGAAAGCAACGTGACTAACTATGTAAACTTTAGTCATTTCTAATGAGAGTCTCGTTCAGCAGAGGTCACAAATACTAATACTACAAAATTTCATCCACATATAGTTGGGCAGCAACAAGTGCTTCGTCAAGTCTGTGACCATCGGAACCCACCCCTTGTGCAGAGTCTTCCTTTCCGCCCGCCTAAATTGAACGAAAAAGTCAGACTATATGACGAGTTCCATTTGCATATCCTATCACCTTGCCACCCAAGATACCAACGACCTTGCTTGCCCAGGTCCGAGCATCAGCTCCCTTGGTTTTGAATTCGGGGGGGACGTAATTGACGTGTGCAACTGTGTTGCTCTCGGGATCAACGCTGAAGAGATATACCGCCTTTTGAAGTTTCCTTCCTTGTGAGATAACGGCCTGAAGAATCTATGGCGGATTAGTTAAATGGCAAAGACCAACAAGGTCACTGCGATTACTTTCGCGTTTCCATCCACGTTGAGCGATGCGATGTAGGTTTCCGCTTTTTCGTTGTCGTTGAAATGTCGTTGAATGGTATCGATTGCCTGAAAAATGCTTTCAGGCCGAAACTTCATTGCTGATAATTTCGAAGACTACCTCTCTGTTGACAACTGCCTCTCTTTCTTTGACTTGTTTATCGACAGCCTTGCGTATAACGGCCAGTCGATCCCTGAGCTCGGCTTTTTTCAGGACAGAGATGTCTGCCTGACCAAGCTCCTGTATTCAAGGAAGCTGGTTCAGCAAGCGACCAAAGGTAGAAAAGTGTCGGGAACATACAATGCTCAATGCCTTCAGAGCAGCATCCTTGTTCTTCCCAGTCAAAGAATCGATTTGTTCCAGCCTTCCTTGAAGTAGCAGCGCATGCCGGGCAGCGCTGTGGGCCTCATGCCCAGTTATAGCAACAATGCGACGTATCCCTTTGGCGATACCAGATTCCTCTGTGATTATGAAGTCTTTGATGTCACCCGTTCTAGCAACGTGACTGGGGAGGAAGGGTCATAGATCGCCAAGTATACCAAAGGGTTCAACTCACGTTCCACCGCAAAATTCAACACTAGTTCTGCGCCATTTGGGATTCTCAATGTCCTTCGCAATTTCGTCCACATCATACTCTAAAGTTACCACCCGAACAGGATCGGGATATGATTCCCCAAACACTGCCCTCAACCCAGGAATCTTTGACGCAGTTTCTAATTCGAGATCTTTACTGAAGACCTTGACGTTTCGCTTAATCCAATCAACACTGGTTGCCTCAATTCTCGACAGTTCCGAATGTGAAATTTGCGCCTTGTGAGAAAAGTCGAACCGAAGTTTGGTTGGGGCGACCAAAGAGCCTTTTTGATCAATGTGGTCGCCAAGAACTTCTCGGAGGCAGAAATTGAGGATGTGAGTTGCAGTGTGGTTGTTACGCAAAGGCCATCGCCGAAGCTTTTGTTCGTCAGAAAGTGCAGAACGGATACATAAGGTGACTTACTTCATCATAAGATGAAATCACCTCTTTTCCAACAGCAAGTTGACCGTATTTGAGGTGGCCAGTATGTAAAACATACCCATTGTATGACTGAACATTGGTGACCTCGAAATCCGCTACTCCATCGATTACAATGTTGCCAGTATCGTATTCCTGTCCACCGGCTTCTGCGTAAAAGCTCGTTTTATCAAGGATGATACCAAAAGTCGCCCCTTCCGGCATTATATCTGTTGACTGCGGGAAGCTCTTCTCGTAAAAAATAGCTTTCACCAAAGCCCTTATGTTTCCCAAGTCTGGAGTGTGCCTAAGTTTTGGGGTGTGCTGAGGAAGAAAGGATCGACGCACTAAATTTCGCAGAGTCATCGGTTTTTGGGATGTCGGTGTCTTTTTCTAAAGCCGCGGTGTCATGCACATCCAGTTTAACAATACTGGTGCCAACTTGCTTGCTGGACGCCTTGCTTGCTTCTTTCGACCATGCCTGAGCCTCTTCAAACTCTTGATCGTTGACTCCCAATCCTAGCTCTTCCGCCATCAAACGTGTAAGGTCCACCGGAAATCCAAAAGTGTCATACAGTCTCCAGACATCTCTGCCGTTAAGCTCCTTTAACCCCTGCTCCTTAGCGCGTGTGGCAAATTGGTCAAACAATTTTTCCCCTCGATCCAATGTTCGAGAAAAGGATTCCTCTTCCTCATCCAATATTTCCTTGATGTCATCAACCTTTCTTGTGATTTCGGGGAATACTGCACCCTAGAACAATAGTATATGAATACTGAATCGAATCATTTCACATCGAAACCAACCATCGTTTCAACAACAACGGGCAACAACGATGAAAAAAAACATCCTATCTTGACGCCCAGTTTCTTTCTTGCATATCGTGCACCTCTGCGCAGGATTCGCCTCAGAACGTACCCGCGACCCACATTATTTGGAATACCACCGTCGCTCAGAGCAAATGTCAAGGTTCGAATGTGATCTGCGACAACGCGATACGCTGTGTCAATCCCGTCCACGTCATCCGCGTCGAATCGTCCCTCGTATGGACGGACACCTGTCAACTCTCGAATTTTATCGAATATTGGGAGAAATACGTCAGTGTCGTAGTTGGAACGCTTATCTTGAACGATGGACACAAGCCGCTCGAAGCCCATCCCAGTATCGACGTGTTTCGAAGGAAGAGGTTTGAGTGAACCGTTGTCTTCACGATTGAACTGAATGAAAACATTATTCCATATTTCCAGCACATCGGGGTCATCTTGGTTGACGAGATGAGCGGCATTTCGCCCACCGACACGATCGAAATGAATTTCGCTGGTAAAATATCAGTAGATTGATGAGATTTAGCAACCTGGAACCTACGTGCATGGTCCGCATGGCCCAGTGGCTCCCATCTCTGAAAACTTCCAGGTGAGAACAGATTCAAAAAGTGACCAAGATAACGAACCCCAAAAGTTATCTTTAGCGTTTCCAGGAAGAATGTGATCCTCGTCGACTCCTTGATCAAGCCAATACTGCTTGGCTTCGAGATCTGGTTCTAACCCGTTGTTCGGGTCACCTTCGAAGTATGTAACATACAATCGGTCCTTGGGTAGTTTGTAGACATCCGTTAAGAGTTCCCAAGAATAAGCTATTGCTTCCTTCTGCGAACGAACAGATCATTTTCGTCCGCAGGGCAGAGAGAACAGCCAGCCTCGACCAACCTTGAAGTAGTCACCAAACGACCAGTTGCCAAGCATTTCAAAGAAGGTATGGTGGTAGGAATCTTTGCCAACATCTTCGAGATCTGAGGGCGGGGGGTTAGTCGTGTGTGAAGAAGTCAAAAAGGCAACATACCATTGTGTTTCCCTCCAGCTCTGATACATTTCTGAGAATTGAAGGCGCGCTTTAGGCGAGACATATCTGAATTGGGGTCGACAGTGCCCAAAAAGATGGACTTGTACTGATGACAAAGTCAGATTTTAGAAGCAGGTGCATGGGCCATAAATTACCTGATTCATTCCAGCGTTTGCGAAAAGAAGGGTGGGATCGTCGAAAGGTATTGTGGGTGATGAAGGTACGAATGTATGGTTCTTGGAACGGAAAAAGTTGAAAAACTCTTCACGGACACGCGCCGAGGACCAGGATACGGTGGATGGTGAGTTTGACATTTGAGACGAAGAGCACCGCGAAGACAGACGACGAATAGACTGAAAGAAGGAGACTGATGGTGGTCGGAAGGAAAATGCGGAATTGAGGACCATATAGATAAGCCTTAAATTTAGCGATGACTCCAAATTAGGTCACGTTTCGTGTCGGAAATTTCCCAGGCGCCTGATAAGGCTCCGGCCTTGCAATGTTGATCGCCGACATAATCAGGCCTTGCCCAACCCTTGCCAGCCCTTGTCATTTCACGGCAAACCTGACGAGATGATGCCGGGAAAATCCGGGGGGCGGTTGCCTTACAAGGCGACCATACGTCTGATGTAATGATTATTTCCACATTACAAGCTTGATGATCTCTGGTAGGATCAATCTACTCAGAAACCCCCTTTCCGGCAGAAACCCTAGGATTTCTCATGGTCAGGTAGAACCCCCCCATTACTAACTGAAAGAAGTATTTATAGAAACCCTACGTCGGAGATGATGGAAAAATCGGACTTTAAATTTCAGGTATGACATAATCGAGTTCAAGCGACGCGTCATCGTCTTCCAACTCAATAGAGGAGATATATGGAAAAGAGTCACATGCAAACCTTGGACCATTCGGGAGGGATCTAGCCACTTGATGAGACAATATTGCGAGGGTTTTTGCCATAGTCAAGGGCAGTGGATGGGATCAATGAGTTGCACTGTACACTCCCAAAGGGATGTCGGAACCGATCGGACCTCAAATATTTTGACCATCGGCAATCAGTGATTTGCTTGTGGTTCCCAGGTTTCTGAAGTGGTTGGATAGAAACCTTAGGGTTTCACGCGGAAAGGGGGGTTTCTGGATAGTTTAATCCCCTTTGTAGTGTAGATAAGGCAAATCGGGTCTGATACAAATTTGTCCAGTCTTGTAACATAGGCTCTGCACGAGCCTCAAGGTTTTGGTTCAATCCTTACTTGTTGCATTTTTTGTGCGTCATTATAAGGTTAGCCTGTATCCTTTTGATCATTTCAGCTTAAAATGATACCAAATTCTATACAGAGAGTGAAGAGGATGGTGTTGTAAGGTCAACTAACGTACTGATGTATGACGGTCTTGGGAATTTCTTGATATGCCTTTGTAGGATCAATCTACTCAGAAACCCCCTTTCCGGCAGAAACCCTAGGATTTCTCATGGTCAGGTAGAACCCCCCCATTACTAACTGAAAGAAGTATTTATAGAAACCCTACGTCGGAGATGATGGAAAAATCGGACTTTAAATTTCAGGTATGACATAATCGAGTTCAAGCGACGCGTCATCGTCTTCCAACTCAATAGAGGAGATATATGGAAAAGAGTCACATGCAAACCTTGGACCATTCGGGAGGGATCTAGCCACTTGATGAGACAATATTGCGAGGGTTTTTGCCATAGTCAAGGGCAGTGGATGGGATCAATGAGTTGCACTGTACACTCCCAAAGGGATGTCGGAACCGATCGGACCTCAAATATTTTGACCATCGGCAATCAGTGATTTGCTTGTGGTTCCCAGGTTTCTGAAGTGGTTGGATAGAAACCTTAGGGTTTCACGCGGAAAGGGGGGTTTCTGGATAGTTTAATCCCCTTTGTAGTGTAGTGGTATGTTCTGACTACAAATTTGTAGTCTTCACGTGAGGATCGCACGAGCCCCGAGGTTTTTGGTTCAATCCTTACTTGTTGCATTTTAATTTGCCACGTAACATTGTTAAGTCTAGACTGACTATTTATAATTTGGATAACCTTATCAGGTGATCTTATTAAGTTAACCCAAAAGTTAATAAAATAACTGCAACATTGGGTGACTTCCCGTAACACAAATTCGCTAGATTTAAATAAATCGACGAGATCTAGGGTCTTTTGCCGGGATGCCGAGTCTTGTAAGGGTTCAACTTTGATGGAGGCCCTGGTTGGCACCCAGTTATAAACCTTAATCTATTCAGAGGGTACAGACCCCTCGAATAGATTTCAAACGCTGGAATCAACCCTGCCATCATGACACCTTTCCTTCCTGGGTACGTTTTCTTCCCACCTCGCTTAGTCAGCTCTACCTCAGCCCTCTCTACTCTCCTACGGCTGAGGGCAGTCTGCTCTCTCGTTATAATTTGAAGCCATTACAGAGTTTATTAGTAGTGCTAACGTCCTCTGGTTCCAAAATTTCCTCTCCAAAGCTGTTTTTCCTTCCACAAACAATCTTCTCAGCACATAACTCACAGAACCACAGCATGTTCAGCTCAAGTTGACATTTTCTCGGCTTCATTTATTATATGTCCTACTTTCTGGCTGATATGATTGAGCATCAACTATAATGCACCCATCCATGGGCCTGTGTGTCCTCAAAACAGCTCAGATGAGAGGGAAGAAAGTTTATTCATGTCAGGTGAATAAATCTAATCAGTTAGCATTACAGTTTATTTGCTTGATTAAATCG